>NW_028159638.1:0-90000 GCF_964263955.1 Coregonus lavaretus | reverse complement strand
GAGTCGTGCCTTTTCCACCCTAACTAACATATTTTTTTAGGTATGTTGGGGGGAGAATAAATTGGTACAACAATTCAGTCAAGTCACACCCATCTTTCAATATATTAATGTATGTTTATTTGTGGAACAATAGACAACAATACACCACAAAACTGAAAAGCTACATTGGATACACTGGTAATACGCCTCTCAACCCCAACAAACAACACACACACACAACACACACACACCCCCCCCCCCCCCCCCCCCCCCCACCCCCACTTCAATTTAGTGCATTTGTTTTGTTTTGGTCACCGTGAGGATAACACCTGCCTCTTCCCAGTTAATGGCCTTTTTAATTCATGGCTCAAACCCATTTACAGAGCCAACCCTTTCACAATTTACCTTAATTTCTGATGTAATTTCCCCCATATAATTACTGTTCTCTTCCTCATAGTTATCTGTCCAATGTACCTGCAATGAAAATATAAGACCTTGACTCCACTTTCGCAGTATCAAAACACTATTTCATTTGATGTCATTGGCTGTCCAACAACATTGTTCGAGGGACGTAATTAGGAGAGATTTATCATTTTTATTTTGGGGATATTGCTAGGACATGTGGGACCTTTATGATAAGCAGGGTGGGGGGAACGTTTGAACACTGCTGCCATGGTTATGTGAATGGCTTTCAATACAATTAATGGCATAGGGAGATTGCAGTGTTGCCATGTTAAAACAGGAAACAGATGTGGTTGTAGGCATGCAGGTAAGGAAGCAGTTGTTTCCTAAACATAGCACGCGCACACACACCAAAATAGAAATATATGGAACTATTTAACATTTTTCTTACTGTGAGCTCGCTCTCTCTCTCTTTCTCTCTCTCTCTCTCTCTCTCTCTCTCTCTCTCTCTCTCTCTCTCTCTCTCTCTCTCTCTCTCTCTCTCTCTCTCTCTCTCTCTCAGAAATTGTCAAGAGTTCTTGACCTTACAGTACTTTACATTAGAGTGGGTCTTGTTTGTTTTTGAAAGTACACAATTGATCGAATATTGCGGTATCTGTGTTGTTACCATGTAGAAAAGTATTCAATTCCACAACGGATTCTATTACAACACATTCACTTGAACCGTCTATATTCACAATAGTTTGAAATCCCCACTCTTACAATGGTATGTCCATGATGTAAAATGTAGGCATCACTACTGCTCCCCCAAGGAGTGAGAAATTACTCTTGGGGAAAAAAAGATTTTCGTAGGTTATTGTTCTTGTTCCGAGCAGCGCCAGATTTTCTGTACACAACCTGTTATATGTTATGTTGTCAAAACTGAAGGTATCCCCGGCAAAGAGAAATTAATTGCTATGAGGCAGGAGAATTTGTTTTCATGTTTCAGTCAGTATTGTTGTGTGCCAGAACGCAGGGGGACAGCTGTAGGGGATGGCTGGTCGACCCACAGCCTTCTGCCTCTACCATGGCTAGCTGCACAGAGCTTCACACAACCACTGACTGATTACACACACAGCCCTCAGGAAGACTGGTCACATACACATACACATACACACATTATATTCTGTCTCCCAACAGAATATAAATAACTTTCTAAGAGCACCAAAGACAACACAGTAACACAAGTGACTCTTTAGAATAACTTACATGAATATGCATTGATAAGCACATTAATAAATACATATTTAATTATTTATAAACATGTATAAGCATTTATAATGGCTTGTTAATGTTCCGATAAAGAGTCACCCAAAAATCTTCTGTATTCAATGTATGACAGAGGAATTATACAGTACTGTAGTATCATAGCACATACATTACAAATGTGAAATTTGATAATCACACAGCAGGGAGAGTCTGAACTCATAATAAACAAACATGTTCCTTTAGATGCTTTAACAACTTGCTACAAGAAATAAGGTCAAGCCTGTTATAAGTGATTCCTCCTCTTCTCAATCTGCTCCAGTATGTGCTCTCACTGTACGAGGAAGCAGACGAGGTTCAGTCAGGAGAGATGGAGTTAGATAGGGCAGTCGAGGTAGAAAGCGTTTTCACACCACCACAATTACAGAAATCATCATTACATTGCTCACTCTAACTCGAATACCGATAGAAGACCAAAAATTATGCGAAGGCTAGGAGGAGAAAGTGGCTCACTTCTGTTTGCTAAATTAATCGCTTCCTAAATGGCTCCGGGCCAGGCAAAGTTAACATTTGCAGTTTCAAAGGTTTTCAGAGCTTGCAATGAGCCATGAAATTACTGCATGCCGTCGAAAATGGCAGCTGATGAAAAGCCCAAGGACTGCAGCGGATCCCACAGGCAGAGAGAGAGAGGCTTGGAAGGGAAATCTCAAACACAAAGTCTCAGTGATTTCTGATGTGCATCATGGATGGTGAAATTCACAACCAAAAACTTTAGAAAAAACCCCAACATGAGATGAGAAGGCTAGTGAGACAGGCAGTGACAAGACAAGACAGATGACGAACAGCTGTTCCTGCTTCTCTCACCAGCTCCTCCGGCGACCAGCGTCCATTGTGGTTCTGGTAGGGGACAGGGGTGGGGCTTTAAGGACCATAATAATGAGTTTGAGATGTTCACCTGGAGCCAAAATGGCTGACCCAAATGAGGTTTGTTTGATTAAATGGCAGGGGTGACACTGCATGTCTCAGACGTCGTTAACAACAAAGTGATTATGGGTAGGAAGACATTTTGCCTCAGCGCTGAGCAGTCAAACAGAGCATTACATTTTACATTTTAGTCATTTAGCAGACGCTCTTATCCAGAGCGACTTACAGGAGCAATTAGGGTTAAGTGCCTTGCTCAAGGGCACATCGACAGATTTTTCACCTAGTCGGCTCGGGGATTAGAACCAGCGACCTTTCGGTTACTGGCACAACGCTCTTAACCACTAAGCTACCTGCCGCCATGTGATGTGGTAATTCCCAACTCTGTCTTCATCCTTTTGAAGATATAAACATCCTTATCAAATCAACATTGTTGTATGTTATTTTTTTTATACATAATTTGTTGTGTTAGACATTCTTTCATCTTTGCTCTGAATTACATCAAATCCATCAGTCAATACTGCAAGTGGCTAGAATTTTATAGTGGCAGAAAACGGAGCCTGTTTGACATATGGATATGATATGGACATGTATGGATACAGAATAGGGTTTAACCTCCAGAGAAACATGTCTTTGAGAGATTAAAGCCAAACTGGAAAGGACCAAATTTAGCCTATATCATGTTATCCCCCAGTAAAGGCCTGGTCCTTTAACTAAAACTGGAACATCATCATAGAGAATGTCTTATCCAAATGTTAACATTCTGTGTTTTGTAAATCATTTCCAGTAAAACCCTAAAATATTCTCCAGTACGTTGGGTTGTTTGATTTCCCATTCCTCTGAACATGGCTAACACACCTTGGAGATTACCCGTTCTCTAAAACTCCCACTGTGCTTTTGGCTGTCTGCTCTTGCTCCTGTCTGGGTACCACTGATAATTAAACATTACCCCCAAGATCAATCTGAGACTAATGTGGACTCTGGAATGCAAAGATGCTGACCCTCTTGAAAATGTTTGAGTGACCGCCTCTAGGATGTTATGGAGTAGGCCAGTATTGTATGGTTTCAACCTGGCTATATCATGAAATCATACCTTGAGTTAATAGGACGTCCCACATTTGTTTGAGAGTGGTACATTATTGCCTTTGTAAGTCTCAAATTAAGAAGTTCATGGCTAAAATGTAAAACGTTCTCTTTGATATACAAGCACTTCTGCACCAATTTAACTAAAATGTTACCATGACCATGCCGGCCAAAACGTTAAATTAATGTGTAATTATTATTTGGTCAAAAATGGGGGAACCCTCTTTTTTTTAAAGAAATCACCTAATACTGCTAATAGAATTAAAAAAATATGTTTATCTTGGTGTCCATGTATTAATGACATTTAAATATGTTATGCCTCTAACATAAAACATGAATACTCTATTGTTAGGTCAAATTTGGAGTGAGTGGGAAGTGTTGGATGTTTATAAATGAGAGCTTAATTAATTAAAGAATGCATTACATTTTAATGTGAATTGTTAACACGTCGGTGTAGACTCGTTAATATGCGCCCCATGGGGATTCCAATGCTATAATTTCACCAGCAACCTGCAGGCAGCTCGCTCAGTGGCTCTGTGGCTATTTCATGGTCCCACAGATTGACGGATGACAAAGTAATTAATCCTATGGAGAAATTAACCATCTCTTTAGCCTGTGTGTGCAAGGAGGAAATGAAGAGTCAAGACCAGCCTTTTGAGTGTGTTACATGAAAGGTGTGTAATATAACATTTAAAATAGTTGGATTAATTTAGTTGAGAGTGAAGTGTATGTGGCCCTCAAGACTATCAATTGTCATTCCTTCTGCTTCAGTCTTTAGGTCAGGGCATACAGTACGTGTGTTCTTTATGCAATGTTGTTTCTTCAGAGGGATATGCTTTTACTGAGATACCCTTGCACCCAAGCTCTAACTTCTCTGTTCCAGTGCTGTTATATTACATAATAACAGTGATTTGTAACATACAAAAGAGAATATATATTAACACACATTAAAAAACCCTTGAACATTCTTGTATCTATATTTTTTTATATTTTGTGTGAGTATCATGTACTGTAAATACATATTTTTTTTCTCCAAAAGTAGGGGTGAAAACAGTCTAGCAGAGTGTAACAGTGGCATGTTGAGTGGCCAAAGGGCAACACAAGCCCCCGTGCCACACGGGTAGTGTTGTTTAAGACTTCACTGAACTCAATGGCTCTGAAGCTACCGTTCTCTCTCCTTTCTCCCCCTAATTACCATCGCCCCTCCACAACGTCCTGTTGCTCCATCTGTTGTCCCCTCAGACACAGACATAGATCCTCTAATCACGTCTCATAACGTGTCTAGTACCATGGGAGAAGCCTACCCAGCCACAGCCACAGCCACCACCGTGGATCAGTAGCAGTAGTACAGCATGCCAAGCCTCACAGGGGGGTATCCACTTCCTTACCCTACTCTACAAACACTGTCCATGGGGCTGGGATAAGATATGATACGTTGAAATAGAGCCATGTTTTAATGTTACAGATCTCACACAACGAGCAACAACATAAATGTTAACGCCAAATGTGTGTTTGTGAACTGCATGGCACATGTGTAGAGGCCAGGCCGTCTATCTGAAGTCCACTTCAATCCTTCACTGAGACCTTTAGACATAACAGCCCAGTTCCAAAATGACATTGTAGGCTACATATGTGAAGCCACCGATATCAGGGCATAAAACCCTGAAAAATGAAGATGACTTTCCTTGCATCACAAATAAATGTAGATGGCTGTCTACTAAGGAATTAGGGACCTTTGAATGAAGCCTGGGCCACACATGTTTTTTCTCCAATTAAAATCTCCATTCAAACTTTCTGACTTGAGATATGTAGCTATATGTAACTTGAACATTAGCACATAATCATTCAATATGTTTATATCACATAAAGGACTCAGAAAATTGCAATAAAAAAATCTACCAGATATTTCCAAAAGGCTTGCTGAATAGGACATTTCCCTGAGTACTCTAATCTAATATTTCACTCTCATATCCCTTTAGGAACCTTGATTTCTTTGCCTTCGATGCAGGTATTTGATTCTGTGATTTTCACCTATAGGTTAAGGCACCTCCAGACTTCTTCATTTGGTTCATTCGTTCAAACAACTGTACTAGGTTTTGCAAGACAACTTTTTTCCAGAAGTGCAACTTTTTGAGGCCGAAAGGCAGAATAGAAAACTTGTCATCTTGGCTGCGAGGCACGAGGCGGCTGGGCTGAGGGGAACTCTCAGATGATGACAGCAGTCGTGAAAGGGCAGATAAACCCGTGTGGCTCTGCCTCTGAATGTAATGTTCATCTCATTCTGATCCGGCCGTCGATTCTAATCCCCTGTCTGTCTCACAGTCTCCCCTCTCCAAACAGTTGATCTTCTGCACGTTGAAATCGCCTTATAGATGATCCAGGAGACGACGAGGGGAACGTGGCTGTTTGTCACAACACTTTGGTCTGTTCTTGGCATAGAGAATCATGATTGTTTTGCACAGTATAACTGTAGAGTCAGTGTGACATGACCAGCGCTCATTACTTATATGTAGCTTTTGAGTTTATAAGGGAAAAACACTGAAGTCAGAAGAAAGTGTGTAAGCATACAGTACAATTAGGTTGAGAATCAACCAAAGGCGCATTATAGACAAGCACACTGCACCTGACTTCTTAAGGTCATTTACACTTGAGCTGACATCTGCAGCGTTTACCGTGAATGCGTTCTCTGACAACTTATTTAATCATATGATGACCAAAGTTATCCATAATACATTTATTAGCATAAAGACGTGAAGCACATGACAAAATCATTACATTCATTATTTTAGCCACTCCAAATTCTTATTGAATAAAAGTTAACTATGCCTTTCCTGTATCTCTATCTGATCAATGACATTCAGTATTAGCAGACCATTTCCCTTTAAAACATAATAGCCTATAGGAAAAATAGCAGGACAGGGGTCGTAGTAACATCACCCATACACACACCATAGGGACACTCACCACCATGCTTATTAGAGTGTGTACAGGGCCTATAGGCCATACATTCCCCTTCAGATAGCTTGACATTTCCAATAGCTATGTCTCTGTGGCAGAGAGATGTTCAGATCAGAGCAGGGCCCTGTGTGGTGTCACGTCTATAGTCGTGTGGCAGGCTACTGCACGCAGAGCTGAATGCTCCGAGTGCTAAATGAGATCCCAAAGGGAGAAGACGAGACCTGAGGGGGCATTATCTACCCTAGCTAATGAACAATTGTATAATTTCTATCAAAAGGCAGTCATAAGGCCTGCTCAGTCTTACCATATCTTCTCTAAATACTGTCATGATAAAGGAACCGTTAAAAGAAGAAGAGGGTGATGGTGGGGGGTTGAAGCTGTCAAGAGGGGTGCTATGGTCAGGAGTGTGGGGAAAGGAAAGTATTTCCTCTTTATCTACCATTTCCTGCTCTCCTTCCTGGCTACATTAAGTACAGACAATCACGCACGGCCATAAGAGATAAAACACGGATGACAAAATATCTACTTCCTGGCTACAAAACTCAAAGTCCTGTTATTAGAATATCAGCAGAGACAGTAATTAATTTTAACTTTAATTGCTTGTACTGTTCGTGTAGATTAGATCACAGGTCTGAGATGGGTTATTCAAACAACTGGGAAATGTTCAATGTAAAAAATAAAAATGAATATGTTAATTTCTCCAGCCCTCCATCTTAACCTGCTTGTTGAGTGATGCAATTACATTTCTGCAGTACAGACGGGGTGGTATGGTGCAGATGAGAAAGACACTGTATCGTTTTGTTGGAAGTGGAAAGGTTTCACTACATGCAGAAAGCGGGACTGAGACAGGAATCTTATTGATGATATCGTCGGCTCATTGGGATACTTTCCTTTTCCATTCCTTGTAATAATCTATGATACAGTATTTTTTATTTTTTATTTTACTCTTATTTTACTACGTAAGTTGACTGAGAACACATTCTCATTTACAGCAACGACCTGGGGAATAGTTACAGGGGAGAGGAGGGGGAATGAATGAGCCAATTGGAAGCTGGGGATGATTTGGTGGCCATGATGGTATGAGGGCCAGATTGGGAATTTAGCCAGGACACCGATAAGTGCCATGGGATCTTTAGTGACTACAGAGAGTCAGGACACCCGTTTAACGTCCCATCCGACAGATGGCACCTTACACAGGGCAATGTCCCCAATCACTGCCCTGGGGCATTGGTATATTTTCTTGAGACCAGAGGAAAGAGTGCCTCCTACTGGATCTCCAACACCACTTCCAGCAGCATCTGGTCTCCCATCCAGGGACCGACCAGGACCAACCCTGCTTAGCTTCAGAGGCAGTAAGATGTCAATACACACTCAATATGAGTTTTCTGCAGTATTCCACTGGCCAAGGCTGTAAGGTGAGAAGACACTACAGCTTAGTTATCACCATGTGCATGCAGAAACAAATAAGACAATTAGACAAATCTAAAACAAATTGTCAGAGTACTAGGCCTACAGCTGACATCTTATTGCTTCAGATGATACTTGTTTTAAATGAATACCCATGCAGACTGATTCTGGGTATTAAAACAGAGCATTCAGTAACCAATCCCCATCTTTCACACTATGACGTACTGTATGTGTACAGTAGATATGAGGATGATGATGCCTTGATTTCTTTGCAGTAAATATACTTTAGCTAGAGCTGCAGTCATTCAGCCATGTGCCTTAAAGCCCATGCAGCACACAGCACACGCTAGGGCTAATAGCCCTAATAGGCTAATAGGCTAATAGGGCTAATAGGCTAATAGGCTAATAGGCTAATAGGGCTAATAGGCTAATAGGCTAATAGGGCTACTCTCAGTTGATTCAATGCACACTTTTCTTCATCAATCAAATTCTATCAGACACCTATATGCAACAAATCTTCTGGGATGATATACTATTATATGGGCAGCAGACAGGGTATTTTCCGTGGGATTAGCTATTGAATAAAAAATGCATTGCCATATATGCCTTTTCAAATTAAATGCACACATTTTTGGGCCTGTCTTTCCGCAGTCTAATTAATTTACATAAACTATAAATACATATTTAGTTCCTTCCTAGCACTGCACTGGTCTGCAGACTGCAGTGTACTGGCGTGCAATGCAGCTGGACTGGAGCTAGCCTTCATTATAAAATGGTGTTAGGAGTATGTGGGAACAGCTAATCTTCGAACCCCTGCCACACAATAAACAGAGTGACAGAGAGGAAGGATGTATGAGATAAGTCCAGTAATGAAAGTGGATGCCAAAAGAAGAGGACAGTATGTAATGAAGAGAGAGCAGAGGGGAATGTTTAAAATAAGTTCAAGAACAGAGATAAAGCCAAGGATGATGTTATCGTCAGGATTGCAGAAAGCATTTCAGTAACAGAATGTTCCCAATCACTTAATCAGTACGACTCCACCCTGCACAGACTCTGTCTTCCATCATATGCTATTTCCCCCGCTCTACACAGTCCATTTTCAGTGTGTGTGTTCATGTCCGTGTGTGTGTGTGCATGTGTGTGTGGATGTTTGCGTGAAAGCCAAAGATGATACAGATAATAGTTGAATTTGATGGCACTAAGTTACTGAATCAAAAGACCTCTGAAGTCATTTTCGCATTGGTTAATACAGAACTGTAGCTCTCCACCAGAGCAGTGGCCTATTTCATCTAAATACATCTCTACTACTCCTAACAGTATCAACTGTCTAGAAACAGACAGAGGTTCCGTTTAATCTCAGTCTCCATCCATTATGCCCGAGCAACATCTCCATCATCCACAAGCTTATTTTCAAAAGCTGCAAATGCTGTGTTCAAAGACTCTCTATCCCCTGTCCCACTGGCCCCAAAGGCAGCCAAACAGAATGAGGCCCCAGATCCACAGACAAAGACTGGCCTGCTGATCTGTTGCCTTGGAAGGCCCCCATATCCGCGCTCGGCAAACACCATCTCTGTGCTCATTTGTGAGGCCTTTAGTCGCTCATGAGTTTGTGATTAACAGTGTTTTGGTTCGATGGCAGCTCACCAGTTGTAGAAGTCGGAGCGGACAGCGGACCCCCTCTGAGAGAGGGGGAAGAATGGGGCACTAATGCATCGACCTCACATGTACCAAGAACCTGACTCTGGGCCCAATGCTGGCGCATGGAGAGAGAGGGAGAGAGACAGAGAGAGAGAGAGAGAGAGAGAGGGGGGGGGGGGGGGGGGTGGAAAGAGGGGGGAGAGAGAGGGAGAGTTAGAGACAGAGAGAGAGAGAGTCAGAGACAGAGAGAGAGAGAGAGAGACAGAGAGAGAGAGAGAGAGGGGAGGAGAGATGGAAAGAGGGGGGGAGAGAGAGGGAGAGAGAGAGAGAGAGTGGGGAGAGAGGGGGAGAGAGATAGAGAGAGAGGAGGGGAGAGATAATGGGAGAGAGATAGAGAGGGAAGGGAGAGAGAGATAAGAAGCAAGAAAAAGGCAAGCGAGAGACTGGGAAAGGGTGAGAGAGACTGGTAGATATATAGATAGGACTGGCAGAGAGAGCGGCAGATACAGAGACACACAGCAAGCCTGTTGACTGTTGGCTGATGGGGTTAGTGGCAGGCAGAGGCAGCCTGCTGAAAAACAGTGTGAGGGAGACCAGAGCAGGGTATGGTGTGGTGTGCTGTTGGACTGCTCCATAGAGCACTAAGCTCCTGGCACACCTTAGCAGGCCTGGAAGAAGCCTGGGAGAAGCCTGGGAGAAGCCTGGGAGAAACCTGGGAGAAACCTGGGAGAAGCCTGGGAGAAGGGGCACATGGAGACAACCACCAACCAACCTGACTTCACTTCTGTCTATCTGTTCGTCCGTCTGTCCGTCCTATTTCATATAAAAAAGATTGTGCTTGCTATACATATTGCAAACACATATTCTTCATTTTCTTTATAATGTTGAGACAATTTCCTTGCAGAAATACAACAGAATGGAGCCTCAACATGTTCATGGGCTGGCAAAGTGGAATGTCTTCACTCCTCTGTTTAAACAAAGGGTGAGATAAGATTTAAAGGAAATACTTAAGGTGAAGCCGGCTGGCTGCCATCTCCCAAGCTGCAACAGCCATGCAGCACCCAGAGAGGGGACCAACCTCCAAAACCATCCAGTTTCCTGGTTGTACATAGGAATAACGATTTCTCTGGGCTGGCAAATGGTTGGAGATAAATACATTCATCCTCACATTCCCTCCCAGCATATTCTCCTGAGATAAAGTCCCTAACCAAGCAAGCCTTAGAAAATAGGAGACGTCTTTGTTTTGGTGTTTCGCACCTGTCTATTGTTTTCTGCATGGGCCTCTGCATGTACTGTACTGTACTGTACTGTGTATTGTACTGTGTATTGTACTGTACTGTACTGTGTATTGTACTGTACTGTACTGTACTGTGTATTGTACTGTACTGTATTGTATTGTACTGTTCTGTGTATTGTACTGTACTGTACTGTACTGTGTATTGTACTGTACTGTATTGTACTGTACTGTAGTGCTGTACTGTGTACTGTACTGTGTATTGTACTGTACTGTACTGTACTGTACTGTGTATTGTACTGTACTGTACTGTACTGTACTGTACTGTACTGTACTGTAACGTATAGCTACTCTAAAACCACTGCAATCACAGGTGCATTGTGTGTCACACGGAGGGTCAATCATCTGCCATTGTCCCTTTCATTTACTATTTATGATGTACTTATGATATTAGCTTAAAAAACTAATCATTGACTCTTTTTCTTCTGAAATATTCTGTTGTCTTTTTTATTTTCCCCTCTGTGCCATTCTAATTCCACGCAACTAACACTGAACAAAAATCTGTTAACTGTCAGAAAGCATTTAGAAAATAGAGCATGCTGCATATAAATGCATGATTACATTACATCAAAAGAATGTTTAACATTTTGTCACATCAACATTGTAATTAATGCAAAACATATTTGCACGAACAACGATTTTACAATGAAAATCATTATTCATAACACTTATATACGCGGTCTGGGACAGTAGTTCAGAGAGTGAAAAAAAATAATTAGCAGGAAGAAACAGATTGGACTAATGAGACGACCATTTGACTAGGATCCTTTACTTGACCTGCAGTGTTTCCTCGCCTCGGCCGTTCAAGAGAAAAGACACATTTATAATTATACTCTGCAATGCACCATGAAATTGTTATTGTGGAATACCTTTTTGAAAAACGCTATCAAACAATTACTTTAAAATTTTCCCTGCGGAGACTGTTGCATATGTATACTAAATAAAATGGGAAGTGGGAGCTAGCTGTCTGTGTATGTAGCCTGTCGCCTGGCCTGCCTGTCGACACTGCTGCTGCTGCTTCAAATGGTGCTGTTCTCTTCATGCAGATGAGCTGTCTGTTCAGAGGGGGGATGCTGTGGCAAATAAAATAATACTCTGATAAAACTGAAACATTTTATGACACAGTGATAATCATTGCAGGCATACGTGCCACTGATATGAGGCTGTTGCAGTTGGGGGAAGAGAGGAAATAATCCTTTTTGTTGGGCTTTAAAAAATGAATCTCAGTTGAATCACATCAAAAAATAAAAAAAAACTCAAAAGACAGTTCCAAGATGAGCCAACTCCACGAGAAAATGACCTCCTCGTTTTGGTGATAAAGTTCTAGCCAAAATGATATCAGGCTGGGACGTGACTCATTAGAAATGTGTGTATGGCGTGGAGGCAGCTCTCCCTATCTGGCTGTGCCTGGCTTGCCGACTGATAAGAGGAAAATGCAAATGTACTGATAAGAACTGAATGCAAATATTCATGATATGATATTCCCTGGGAATTATGTGTGGATAAAACAAAGTGTATTATTTCGCCTGTATTCCCTTTTAGGTTTGCCAAAAAGCTTTTTTTTTTTTTGCTTTTTGAATTTGCATTTCTTCTAAATTGATTGGGCCTACATATTATGTTAAGCTATTTGTTTGCCTAGGATCGTAATTAGTTACTGTAATTACAGCGATGACAGTTCCTAAATTGTTTTTAAAGCATTACAGTACGTCTGTGCCAGAAGATTGCAGTACTTATTTTAGGATTTAAGCATTTGCTGGAAAAACTCCCACTCCAAGGCCAAAGTGGAATTTGTTTGAACTACAAAGCAGCCATTTTCTAAGCAAAGACATTTTTTAAAATGTCTGTTAATTTGCACTAATTGCTGGGTTGACTGTGTTTCGCAGTTTCTTCACCGATCAGGGACATGTTACTGATAGGATGTCTTGAGGGATCAAAATGGCCTTGAAATAGTTTGAAATACATTTGTTTGTTAGCTTTGTGTGCTCATTCTAAGACCAACTTTTTATGTTTTCTGTCAACCAAGAAACAAATTGCTGTTGAAGGCATATTTGTAATTATGGTTCTCGGTGTAGCCTATGCACTTTCAAGTTTAGTAAACATGAATTAGTGTGGATGCTGACAGTTGGTAATTTAGAAAGTGTTTCATGTACTCTGACTAAAGAACTAAATGTCAAAATCACATTGATCAGGAGTAGGAGAGCTGCTATGCTTATTTGTAGTGCGGCAAAACAGAACATATCCATGTGCAATGTCACATAAACAACAGTCTGCCAAGTATTAGTGACTCATAATGATTACATTTGCACTGCTATTGAGGTTAGTTGTCAAATACAATGCCATACAGATAGTTTCGACTTGTCTTACAGTATGCATTGTGTGATCTACCTATACGTTTTCATGTGGAGGGGCAGGGCATTGAAAACAAGTAAGTGTAAAAGGTGTGACAATAGCAATCCTTGAACACACAATCTACTGGTTGTAGTCTACTATTTGTGAAAATGAGACATGAGTTGGTTACACTTCACAATGGTAGACCCCATTGGCACCGTCCTTGTTAGGTTCTCAGGCATTACACTACAGCTAAATGCGTCATTTGATTTACTATTAACATAATCAGACAACGTGCATGTTGACTCTCATATTCCCTTATGAAATGCATTTCTCTTCCAAAATGTTTAGGATGGGAATAAACGTACCACTGAGGTCCCAAGAGCTCCTCTTGTAGCTGTCTACTTCCTCTGTCTTCACAGCTGAGAGAAAAACATAATGTCATTTTTTTTTAGAATGTAAAAAGTGGTAATTTCTAATGAAGGCTTGAATGAATAGGAACAGTATTGCTCTGGGTGGATGATTATGTGCATGCATATGCATTGGTTGTCCACAAAAGAGTTTGAAGGAAACGGTTACCTTAAATGTTTTGGTGGAATGAAGAGCGTGAGGAGTGGACAGTAATCTGGGGGACCAAGAACTTTAAGCTCCCACTTTCCTATTGTGAGATGTTTACTTGTAACTGCTGTATTACACACCTACACGTCTTAGCATGATTGATAAAGACATGTTTTGGTCTTGGAAATCCCAAATACAGTTATAAAAGAAAACATTAGTGAAAAAGTAGAAATCTTCTAATATATATTCAAACAAACTGAAGGCTTCTTCATTGAGTAAAACAAAAACAAAAAAAACAAAAACAGAACTTCTTAGTGGAAGAGGAATGTGGCCTTGGTGTGAGGGGTGAATTCCCAGCCCACCTCTTCCTTAGCAAGCCTGCTCCCTGGCAGCCCCGAGGCCCCTCCACACTAACTGCCACAACCCATCCCCACTAGATGTTCCAGCCCCCTCCCCTCTAGATGTTCCAGCCCCCTCCCCTCTAGATGTTCCAGCCCCCTCCCCACTAGATGATCCACCCCCCTCCCCACTAGATGATCCACCCCCCTCCCCACTAGATGATCCACCCCCCTCCCCACTAGATGATCCACCCCCCTCCCCACTAGATGATCCACCCCCCTCCCCATTAGATGCTCCATCCAGTCAGCCCCCTCCCCACTAGATGATCCACCCCCCTCCCCACTAGATGATCCACCCCCCTCCCCACTAGATGCTGCGTCCCCCTCCCCACTAGATGCTCTGCCCCCCTCCCCACTAGATGCTCCAGCCAACCCCCTCCCCACTAGATGCTCCACCCCCCTCCCCACTAGATGCTCCAGCCAGCCCCCTCCCCACTAGATGATCCACCCCCCTCCCCACTAGATGCTCCACCCCCCTCCCCACTAGATGCTCCAGCCAACCCCCTCCCCACTAGATGCTCCACCCCCCTCCCCACTAGATGCTCCAGCCAGCCCCCTCCCGTCTAGATGCTCCACCGCCCTCCCCACTAGATGCTCCATCCAGCAAGCCCCTCCCCACTAGATGCTCCAGCCCCCTCCCCTCTAGATGCTCCACCCCCCTCCCCACTAGATGCTCCATCCAGCCAGCCCCCTCCCCACTAGATGCTCCACCGCCCTCCCCACTAGATGCTCCATCCAGCAAGCCCCTCCCCACTAGATGATCCACCCCCCTCCCCACTAGATGCTCCACCGCCCTCCCCACTAGATGCTCCATCCAGTCAGTCTCCTCCCCACTAGATGCTCCACACCCCTCCCCACTAGATGCTCCAGCCAGCCCCCTCCCCACTAGATGATCCACCCCCCTCCCCACTAGATGCTCCACCCCCCTCCCCACTAGATGCTCCAGCCAACCCCCTCCCCACTAGATGCTCCACCCCCCTCCCCACTAGATGCTCCTGCCAGCCCCCTCCCGTCTAGATGCTCCACCGACCTCCCCACTAGATGCTCCATCCAGCAAGCCCCTCCCCACTAGATGCTCCAGCCCCCTCCCCACTAGATGCTCCACCCACTCCCCACTAGATGCTCCACCGCCCTCCCCACTAGATGCTCCATCCAGTCAGTCTCCTCCCCACTAGATGCTCCACCGCCCTCCCCACTAGATGCTCCATCCAGTCAGTCTCCTCCCCACTAGATGCTCCACCCCCCTCCCCACTAGATGTTCCATCCAGCCACCCCACTCCACTAGATGCTCCAACCCCCTCCCCACTAGATACCTCAGCCCCCTCCCACTAGATATTCAGCCCCCTCCACATTGACCTGTATATAGCTTGCATTCTTCTTGCATTTCACTGTACTGTTTTACACTTGCTGTATCCTGTGCATGTGACAAACAAACGTTAAACTTGAAGAGATGGCCCAGCCTTTCCACATTAGATGCTTTACCCAGCCCCACACTAGATGCTCCATCCGGTCAGTCTCCTCCCCACTAGATGCTCCAACCCCCTCCCCACTAGATGCTCCAGCCCCCTCCCCACTAGACGCTCCAGCCCCCTCCCCACTAGACGCTCCATCCAGCTGGCCCTTACCCTCCTTGTTAGATGCTCCCTCTAGTTACTGTCTTAATTAACACCTAGCTACTGCGGCTATAATAATAGAATCACTTTTCCTGTTTCTGGAAATCCCTTTGAAATTACACAGGATTAAGGAAAGTTGGTTGCTAAATTAGTGTGTACAGTACATCAGTCATTTAATTGCATCTGAGGCTATTAATTAATAAAGGTGCCTTCTTAATAGTTAATGTATAATTGCTATTAATTAACCAGCGGTCCTGATAAAGTGTCACCAAAATCAAACAAAAACAATTAGCATCCGGAGGTAAGTGTCTTTTAAAAGGCTCATAATGAAGACTGGAGGTAATATACAGTAGTAGCTAGAAAGATAATAAACCCAGTGTAGATTTTCATTTGGTGGGAGAAATAATAAACAGTTGACATCTGTAAGGGAATTAACATTCATTAATTAGGGGGCTAAGCTCATTGTAACATAATACATATTGTATTACAAAGTTGTATCAGTTATATTAGAAGTGGATACATTGCTAGATATTGAATTTCAACGGTTGAAACTTTTTTTGATTATATCATTGTTGTATTTGATTGTATTACATATGATATCTATTTAATTTGATCCTATGATATTCTATTGGATTCTGTTGGATAATTCCTACTATGAATAAATAATATCACCCCATGACTTAAAATACCATTTTTTAATGATTTATAAATGACATAATAACCATACTTAACTGGCTATAAACTGGCTATAAACCCTTTACCCTTAGGGTTGAAAAGGGTACCTTAATGTAAAGTGTTACAGGATCTTGTATAATGTTAAGGAATAAAGTGTATAAGGGTACCTTATTGTAAAGTGGTATGGAATCTAATGAGTGTTTTTGTCAGACATGGTTGCCTGGGCAGGCTCCCTGGGCATGCTCACAAGCTTGCTCTTCTGTTCTCTTCTTTTCTCATCGTGTTTTAGAATACATTCCTAGACAAATGTAATCATCTCAAGAGCTCATGTTTGAGCAGTCTCCGTTTGCAGTGTCACATGGTATAAATACAACAGGTAATAACTTAGACCTCAGTGAACAGCCATGACTAATATTTAAATACACTGTGAGGAAACTAGCAGCTTTCATGTTTGAGTTAATACCTCCCTAAAGTCTATTCACGGGAAATAACACCAAAACTATTTAGTTGTTAATCTTATCTGGTATAAATCTGTGGGCTAGTTAGGTTTTTGCTCTATAGATCTACGCATGAAGCCGTGTTCATACAGAATGAATGAGGTGGAAGGTTGAGAAACTACATGCATCTTGAACATGAAACTTTAAACAAACCAGAATATTATTTGCAGAGCAATATTACCGTGAATACAAATGACACCACAACCTCAATTTTCTGCTCTGTGAGAGGAGTGGTGCAAACCGCCAGTTAAGTGTTATTCCACCGCAAGTGCTTGTTTGGTCTCAGTTTCGGTCGTATCACAATGTCAACAATCATGCTGTTTAGTGTTGGATGGGGTAAAATAATATTTGTCTACCATCCAGGAGGAAAATAATGCAGAAAAACCTTTATTCCATGAATTATGTTTTACAATAGGAATGCTCTCCTACATGTTCACCCCAAGAAGCTGTTGCCTTACTTTACATTAAGTACATCAGGAACAAAAGTGTAGGCTACAGTACAGTAAGCAGACACTTGCTCCCCATCAACCGTCTAGACAAATAAAACTAGCCTGGTACACCAGACTGAATGCCAAGTGAAACAATGGTGAGCATAGCATTCAGTCAGGTTTAACCAGGCTAAAATTAAACATCCCACTGAAAACTATTAAAGTGTACCATTCATTCAGCACAGCCTGTCAGGTAAAAGAAAGAACAACTCCATTCATTCTTAATTCCCTCCGTTTTCCCTGTAGCCTTCTACCTCCTTTCCACAGAGAGACAGGCAGGCAGGGATGTGTTATGTTATGGGTCCTCTGGGAGCGCTGGGGTATTTTACTCAGGCAGTGACTGAGGCGGCCCGTCGGGAATACAGTAGAATCTGTGTGAGTATGTAACTCATTAGTTCAGTTATGTAATTTGGTAGCAGTGATAATCCTTGAGGACCGGCAAGTTAACGCACCTCTGCAACAAGAGACAAAGTCATCAACAAGCAGCCAAGTAGCTACAGTACAGCACAAGCTGTTAATTGCTCAGCCCCATATACTGTATGATAAATGTCATGACTGTTCCTCTATGGCATTTAGAGTGAGGAGCGTACTATATTGAACAAAATACTGAAGTAGCATCCACTTTGGTCAGTGGCAATAGATGTTAATGATGTAATTAATAGTTTGATTGATATTTTAGTTAAATAATAAAGACAATTATATATTTTAGTTAGTAAAGTCAAGGATCGTTTCCACTGTAAGCCTACCTTTGAGTTTAGGAGCTGAAGCTATGAGGATTCACGTTAGGGTCTTGGGGATGAATGACTGGCTCAGAAGGCGACAGGTTCAACCCTTCCACACTTGACCCTCGTCTATGGTTCTTCAGGGGCCCTCCTCCACTTCAGCCCAACCTGCAGCAGTGAACAGGAAGAGGAGAAAAGGTGTCAGTATCATTCACCGTGACACACGTAGTCCAATAACAATGTACAACATAACAGCAGTTAACCTTTACAACACACTTATTGATCTGTCCTGTGGTTATCAGGCTGCGATCAGAGCCCGGGGCTCAGCTTAGCTCTGCTTCAGGCTCTTTGAATTCACTCAGCAGTAATATCGCAAAGACAATGACATCCAGACGCACTAACAGTTATTTGTTTTCCACATACGTTCTCCCAAGCTTTTCTGTTGAACAATGGAATGATATCAATATCTCTTTCTGGGAGAGATGGCTAGATGTACAATGAGATATCATCTGAACACAAGAGAGCGAATTGATTAAGAAAAAACGCCCGAACCCCCTTGATGATTTTTCACTGATGGGGGGAAAGAGTCTCTCCACGCATTCAAAACATGTAGAGGAGAGGATTCTCTGATGTATTAAAGAAAAACAGTAAGATATCATTTAACAATTAACTGAATTAAATCTTGTTTTGTCTCTGTTAACCTATTCCCTAAATAAATACAGTAGAGCATGTTAATGACTGTGTGTGTGTGTGTGTGTGTGTGTGTGTGTGTGTGTGTATGTGTGTGTGTGTTAAAAAGCACCACAGATGCTCTTCTACCTGTACCTGTTATGTGGAGTTTGCAGTTGTCCCTCCCTGAAACAACACAGGAACTGTAGGATACTCGGTGGACGTGGAACTTGACATTACAGCTCAAGCACACATACAGTATGACATATAGTCAATCTACTAGGCCAGTTTAGACAGAAAGATGACAATGCAATTACTGAACGAGCTACAGCAGATGACAATAATGATGACGATGAGGAGGAGGAGGAGGAGGAGGAGGAGGAGGATTGGGCTTGGGGGATGGTGGGGCGCAGATGTGAAACGGTCTTTCAACCCCACTTCATATTTTTTTATTGCGAGTATAAATTTTTTGTATCAATATCAAATCATTTCTGGGTAACAGTTAAGTACCTTACTGTAATAGATTTCCATTAAAATTGGCAAAAATAGCTTTTTAGAAGAAAAAATAATAATTCTCAAGCAATAATTTTTTTAGGACTGTCTGGGAATGGTCTGAGTGGAGAGGGGGAAAACTGAAAACTAGCTGTTATTGCCAGAGAGGTTTGGAACTCTTATTGGTCCATTAATCAATCTTCCACATGGTGATGTCACCATGGAAAGCCAAAACTCCCGCCCATTCAAACCTGCTGATTAGAAGGTCCTGTGTAGATTGTATTTTCAACCAGCAACTATCAAGAAAAGACACTTATCAAACATTTTTGTCACATTATTACAGTGTTAGTGTCATCATCTGTTGTACAATATGATACAAAACACGGGATTTTGACTGCACTGGGCCTTTAAGAAATCTAATTTATTTTCCCTTTACTTCCGGCCTGCTCGGCCCTCCCCTCCTGCTCCGTGGCTGAGTGACTCATTGCAAGCTTACAGAACAGAGCTGCGGGCAGCTGAGCTAAACTTACGGAGGATCTATCATCCTTTCACTCCCTCCTCTCTACCTTCTCTTCCTCTGTATCCACTGCTAAAGCCACTTTCTATCACTCTACCCCTAGGAAACTCTTTTCCAGCTCTCTACCCTCCTTAATCCTCCACCCCTTCCCCCTTCAGCCTCCCTCTCTGCGGACGACTTTGTCAACCCCTTTGAAAAGAAGGTTGACGACATCCGCTCCTCATTCACTCAGCCTATTGAGCCCACTGGTCTCATTCACACAGAACTACCCTACGCCTTGACCTCTTTCTCCCCTCTCTCTCCAGATGAAATCCTGCGACTAGAGAGGTCCGGCCGTCCGGCAACCTTCCTGCTCGACCCCATCCCCTCCTCAACTCATCCCTGACCACTGGCTGCGTCCCCTTTGACTTATAAATGGTCCGAGTCGCTCCCCTCCTTAAGAAACCAACACTCGACTCCTCTGAAGTCAAAAACGACTACCTCTTTATTTTCTCTCCAAAACACTTGAGCGTGCTTTCTCTGACTAACTCTCTCGCTATCGCTCTCAGAATGATCTTCTTGACCCTAACCAGTCAGGCTTCAAGATGGGTCACTCAACCGAGACTGCTCTTCTCTGTGTCACGGAGGCTCTCCGCACTGCCAGAGCTGACTCTCTATCCTCTGTTATCATCCTCCTAGATCTATCCGCTGCCTTCGAATTGTGAACCATCAGATCCTCCTCTCCACCCTCTCAGGGCTGGGCGTCTCAGGTTCTGCACACTCTTGGATTGCATCCTACCTGGATGGCAGCTCCTACCAGGTGACGTGGAGAGAATCTGTGTCTGCACCACGTACTCTCACTACTGGTGTCCCCCAGGTCTCAGTTCTAGGCCCTTTCCTCTTCTCTCTATAGACAAAGTCACTCGGCTCTGTCATATCGTCACGTTTCTCCTATCTTTGCTATGCGGATGACACTCAACTACTTTTCTCCTTCCTGCCATCTGACACCCAGGTGGTGACACACATCTCTGGGTGCCTGGCAGATATCTCAGCTTGGATGTCGGCCCACCACCTCAAGCTCAACCTCGACAAGACAGAGCTGCTCTTCCTCCTGGGGAAGGCCTGCCCGCTCCAAGACCTTTCCATCACGGTTGACAACTCCGGGATGTCCCCTAGTGCAGAGTGCAAAGAACCTTGGCGAGACCCTGGACAACACCCTGTTGTTCTCTGCAAACATCAAAGCAGTGACTCGCTCCTGCAGGGTCATGCTCTATAACATCCGTAGAGTACGCGGCGCAGGTCCTAATCCAGGCACTTTTCATCTCCCGTCTGGACTACTACAACTCGCTGTTGGCTGGGCTCCCAGTTTGTGCCATCAAACCCCTGCAATTTATCCAGAACTTCCCAGGTTTTCCCATCTCACCCCACTCCTCCGTACACTCCACCGGCTTCCAGTCAAAGCTCGAATCCACTACAAGACCATGGTACTTGCCTACAAAGTAGCAAGAGGAACTGCCACTCCCTACCTTCAGGCTATGCTCAAACCCTACACCCCAACCCGCGCACTCCGTTCTGCCACCTCAAGTCTCTTGGCCCTCCCACCCCTACAGGAGGGCAGCTCCCGCTCAGCCCAGTCCAAGGTCTTCTCTGTCCTGGCACCCAAATGGTGGAACCAGCTTCCCCCTGAATCTAGGACAGCAGAGTCCTCTTCAAAGAGCATCTTAAATAATCCCACAGCACCCCGCCCTCGCACCCCACAAAAGAAAGCCTTTCTTGAACACTCGCACGTGACTTTGACCCCCTTACTAGCTCTGACTTTGCTGATAGCTACTTTATTGAGGACAAATGTACTTACAATGACTGTATCTGGTTGTCCCACCTAGCTATCTTAAGGTGAATGCACTAACTAAGTTGCTCTGGATAAGAGCGTCTGCTAAATGACTAAAATGTAAATGTAAATTAAAGTAATAGGGGGAATGAAACCCAAGATGGATCATTACAGTGTTGCAATGATAGAAGCAAAAAGCAGAGTTATCCTACATACTGATAATATATGTGTGTGTAGTGGGAAATACAATTTGAATATAACTTTTAACTGGATATCTCGAAGCTGAAAATTAAACATCCATTCTAATTGAATACCTGGTCCAAATTGCACCCACACCATTATAAATTATCAGGAATCACTTTTACAATAATGCCTCTCTCCTAACCTGCATTACAAACACAGAGGAAGGCTTTTTAAACCTCTGATAAACGTTAATAAATTACCTGGATTTCTAAATTAATGGCTGGCCGCCTGCCTGGTGGAGATATCATTGTGTTTCATGAATATTTTGATTTTGTGATTAGATCAAAATGCTGTGAATTCCTAAACAGCGCCATGCCAAAGCTCTCACTGATCATAAACTCTTCAAAATACATTCTGTTCCTTGCAAATCTGCTGATATAGAATAATTAGAAATGCGTTTGCCAGTATTTTTTCCCTCCTGTAACATTTGCATGACTTTAGATCTCAACCCAGTGATCTCCAAGCAGAGGGAAAATAAAATGTATGTTTTGTGCAACGACGACTCCCCAAAATGTACCTTGCCGAGCGAGATAATGGATTATATTGTGATGTTAAAGAGGCTTGTATTTACAAAAAGAAACAAAGGAGAGCGGCCCGGTCTCCAGTCCTGGGAGACATTGATTATACACTTCCTGTCAGTCCTATTCAGCTGCTGTATCACTGGCATTCCAGCTCATCTGCTTCTAGACATGATAGGGATCAAATAGTTGCTGCTATACTCATTGTCATAGCATTAAGTTGTATTAGGGGGGGAAAGACAACAATAGACAAACTTTGACTTAATAACACATTCTTGCCATGCCTACATTCCTTCACACTTTACAATGCATTTTTCTCTCTCATACAAGAATAGACCTACGAAACACACACGTGCAAAAACATGCGCACACACAAACGCAGGTGCACACCAATACACACAAACACAGAAGGTATGTTAAATAATTTATTTAAGTCTCAGTGGAACTCACACAACAATTTGTGCTGTCCTCTACACTGCCATGGTGTTTTGTGCAATGCATTCACTTTTAGTTTAGATTCATGTGTGACTTCACATATAAGTTAGCCACAGTACACTTTCAAACATGGCAGGAAACTGGTATAGTCTGTGTATGTGCGTGCATGTGTGTGTATGCGTGTGAGTGTGTGTGTGTGAAAGCATACATTTGTGTGTGTGTACGCCTGTGTGTGTGTGTGTGTGTGTGTGTGTGTTCCCAGCAGCTGCACTGGGCCCATGGGACAGGCCTGTGTAGATTGGGTCTCTTCGACCAGTAGCTCATTAGTGGGAGTGAAAAGAATCCACACAGATGGCTGTCAACGTTCTAAAAAGTCGGCTGTATGAGACATGTCAATTGAGGTTTAAGTTCCTTCTGCTCATTCTTATGACATTGCAGAATTCAAGCAGTATTTGTTTATTCCCCACCAAAACTACAAAAACATGGGAGCTCTGTGACATCTGAAAATGTGTTGTCTAATGAGCGCTCAGAGTACTGAGAAGGAGTCTGTACTTGGTACTTGTCATTCAGCACCACAAATTACTCGCTCTAACTTGACATGTTTTCAGTGGTACAGATGATGTGCTCGTCTGTTCTGGAAACACTGGGAATAGGACAGCATTTAACTGGAAATATGGCAAGCAGTCCAGCAAGGCGCCAGTGGGAATCAATTAGATTGTTTACCTGTCCGAGTTGAGATGGAGGTCATGGTACTTTAACAGTGGCTCATCATTCTCACACAAATACACTAACCTGTTCTCTCCATGATTGAATTAACACATCTACATATGTTACAGTAATTCTGTCATCTACCTCTTGAGTCTCTGACCAGTAAAAAGGTTGGTGTGCTCAGCGGCAACAAACAGTCATGATGATCTGTGATTTGACTATAATATGACTGTACAAATCAAAATTATTTCCAAAAGCAAACCCTGTGATGCAGGATAGAGGGAGGTTGTAATTTCCTAACAAAATGAGGTGGTTAGGGGATAGCAATAATGTATTCTGAATGTGCTTTGGTTAATGTACATCAATATTGATCGGTTTAATGTTGTTCATTTCTTTTTTTATCAGTAACTATAGTAGTTCTGACCAGTGGAGGCTCCTCAGAGGAGGAAGGGGAGGAACATCCTCCTCAGTGAATTACATAATTTTTTTTATTGTAAAACATGAAAAAAGTTATCATTTTTAGATAAAACTATACTAAATATAATCACGTCACCAAATAACTGATTAAAACACACTATTTTGCAAAGAAGGTCTACAGTAGACTCAACAGCACTCTGTAGGGTAGCACCATGTTGTTGCCGGAGGACAGCTAGCTTCCGTCCTCCTCTGGGTACATTGACTTCAATACAAAACCTAGCAGGCTCATGGTTCTCACCCCCTTCCATAGACTTACACAGTAATTATGACAACTTCCGGGGGACGTCCTCCAGCCTATCAGAGCTCTTGCAGCATGAACTGAGATGTTGTCCACCCAATCAAAGGATCAAAGAATGAATCTAGTACTGAAAGCATAAGCTACAGCTAGCTAGCACTGCAGTGTATAAAATGTGGTGAGGAGTTGACTCAAAGAGAGAGAAAGACCATAGTTGAACAGTTTTGAGCAAATTAATTTCTTCCAAAATGAAGGAGAAGCAAGAGAGAAATAGAGAGAGAGAGAAATTTCATCATTTCTTTTCACTTTAAGTTTCACTTACTTAGCTAGCAAATGCAGCTAGCTAGTTTAGCCTACTGAAACACCATGCTAAAACAGAGGGATGCTATGTTAGCTAGCTGGCTATGACTTTCCAACACAACACTGGAACTCAAGCTCAAGGTAAGCTTTTGGTATTACTAATTTATTGCCACCTGGGCCCGCCGGTGTAACTGCTTACTGACTGTACACTAACTTTACTGCATGATTGTAGCGGATTTACTAACGTGTTAGTTCTATTAGCTATGCTGACAATGACGTTACTTTAGCTAATATGGTGACAACGATGTAGGCTGTGTGTAGCCGTTTGGCTTGGAAAGGTTTTTTCACCTGGTCACATACTGCTGATGTGTTGTGCATTGAAGTCCACAAGTGAAGGGAAGAGAAGGAATACAACATGGCTGTTATGAGAGTGAACTCTGTTTACGCGTGATCAGGGGTGTATTCATTCCGCCGATTCTGTTGAAAAACATTTCTTAAACGGAAGCAAACAGAAGAAAACGGGGATAAGCATACCTGAATTTGTCCAATAGAAACTCTTGTTTGCAACTGTTGAACTAATTATTACACCCTATATCAGCTTGATGCAGGCAAGAGTGTGCAAGACAGCATTGAATGTCACTGTCACCTCAAATTTGTCTCTCGACCTACGTTGTAAACTTTAATTCATAGGCTAGGTTGTAGTAACCTCATGATGGGTATACATTTCAGTATCATGTAGTAGCCTAAACCTATCGCTGTTACATTGAACTGGGTGAATGGAATATGAATGAGAGTCATCCAATATGTTGTAATAGAAATAAAGCCATGCTCATGAAAAAATCATCTTCCTCCCTCATCTTAAACGGCACTTACCGCCACTGGTCCTGACCTAGTGGTATTGTACTTGACACAGTAAGAGGCTGGGTAGTGTACAGAACTGTAGACTAGAGTAGTGCTCTCCAACCCTGTTCCTGGAGAGCTACCCCTTCTGTAGGTTTTCGCTCCAACCCCAGTTGTAACTGACCTGATTCAGCTTATCAACCAGCTAATAGCTAGATCAGGGTTGGAGTGAAAACCTACAGGACGGTAGCTCTGTAGGACAGAGTCTGGGTGAAGAGTTGGACCAGTCAGAGATGCTGTGATACTAACACACCGACTCATCGTCACGTAGAGCATTATAGCTGACCTAGTTGTGAGGCTGGCAACTTTTCTCTCCTCCGGCCAACTCTAAAAATAACCCACCAGCCAGTTTTAGACCCGTCTCCACTGCATCCCTGTCACTTAGAGAGAGTGCCAATGACAAGACCCTGTTGAAGTCTGTCCTCCATAAACACTGTGTACAGTATGCACCATTGGTGCCCCAGCCCAGTGCTGCCATTTCACTCATCCTTTCCCTAAAATTACTAACTAATCATCCTCCTTTTTTGTTGTTGTTGACAAAGCTAGCATGGTCTTGCATGAGAAAACAACAGCTACGTATATAGCTAGCTAGAATCCGCATGTAAACCAATAGCTCTCAAAACCCCTTATTATCCATAGGGTTTTCAGCGGTTAGCTTCGCCCACGATGAAAAGTCAATAATCATTGCTTGCGAAACGTTTTTTTAAACATATGCTCACATCACTGTTATGCCATTTTGAAGTGGACACAATATACTGTACAACTGCTTAGTTTCACACTAAACAAAAATATACTATAGCCTATGATGCACTATACATAAACAATGTGCCAAGCGTACCAAATTCCACGGATCTCACCATCTATGAGCAAATGAAGGAGGGGTCTTACAATGTTAAGAAGAAGCATGATCTTTCTGTATATTTCCTCTTTTGGTTAAACTAAGTTGGTAAGCTGTGCACAGAAAATCTGTGTGAAGTAGTTCTCGTTTAATCAATTACTGTATATGACAGTCAATGATTCTGTTGAAACACACTGGGATTCATGTCCAGGCAAAACAGAAATCATATGGGGTTTTTGTGTTCTTGTTTTTCTTTTTAGTCATTGTATGGCTATTTCTCTTGCTGCACGCATCGCTCCTTAAGATGATTTGGAATTAGTGGACTTTTCATTGGGCCGTATATTATGTAGCTTGGTGGGGCTCCATTAGCTTGTATCAAAGGGGACTGCAGCCTGCGTGGAGCAGTACAACACTGGGTTACAGGCTGTGTTTCAGCAAATTAACAACAAATCCTCCCGCCTGCCCGGCCACTTCCAGTACCAGCAGCCAATGCAAACCAACTAATTAAAAGATGAAAGGAGGACATCCTCCTAGCCAAGCGGTTTGTGTTGACAGTTTGCTGAATAGTAAGTCAGTAAGTAACATTCGAGGGGGAAATTAATTTGTTTTGTTTAGATGAGCCTCGTCGGTTGACCACCACCTCACACAGTATTGATTTGACTTGAAGATGTGGTACAGGGCAGAGGGGATACCCAAACATGATCTAGTGTGGGGGGAGTGGAAACAGAAAGGGGTTACACTGTTGTCCCATGGATGCAGCTGGTCTGTGGGAAGACGAACTGAGGGCCCTCCCCTTCCCCTATCTACCACCAGTAGTCCAGCTCTCCTCCCAGAGAGCATCATGGGAGTATGGAGCTCAGACTCTAGGATTAGTCAAGGATCCATTTTGAGATGCAGATAATGTTCTGTTACCCAGACCCCCCCTCTGTAATGTCCTGTACAAGAACTCCCAAAACCCTATCCTCCACAGGCTTCAGTCTCTATGCACTCGCTCCACCACTTCATTATAGTAAGAGAGAGCTACCAAAAAAATTATATTTTGTATTTCATTATTTCATCAAACTGTTGTTGTTGTTGTTTGTCGTGGTTATATTTCTTCTATTTGTTGAGGATAACTAGGTCAAGACAAATCTGCAGCAGCTCCTACTGTCTGACTGTCTGTGGATCGCTGCGCTGCGCTCGGTCTGACAGTAACATGGAACCGCCACAGGGCTGTTTGAATATGCCCCCTGGACATTCCCTCTCACGCTGTTTAAATGACTTAAGTGGATGGTGGTGCTACAAGTTCCCCTGGTCTACTCCAAACTGCCTGTTCTTGTACTGCAATCGTGTGCAATTGATGTGCAGTATTTTGTTATTCTGAAATAAGTGAAGTTGCAATGCATTTGAATTTTGTTTCACCTGAATAACTTTCTCTCTGTAATAATCAGAGGGGAAATAAGCTTGCTCCATCTTGGCATGCTGCATATATCTTATTCTGATCGTGGTTCATGTGACAGAGTGTGTGTGTTTGTGTTTGTGTGTGTGTGTGCGTGAGTGCGTGCATGAGTGAGTGAGTGTAGCCTCACCTGCCTGTCATTTTGACTGACAGAACAGAGGAAAACGTGCAGAAGTCTAGCAGCTGGATGCTCCAACACTCACAGCTCCACGTTTCTGTCCCTCAACACTTCCACAAGTTAACACACAATAGAGTTATTCATTAGTGGGTACCATTTATAACAGTATTGTTCTATTGTTAGCACATAATTTGCGACCTACATTTATAGATTACCATCAACACAATTCCACTATTACATTGATTCCAGCCCTTGTAGTGCTGTAGGATTTTAGCCTGTTCATACTCCCCTTGGTCACCTCACAATTTGCTCTTACAACACTGTCATTTACAGATACTCATCCAATTTGAAGTATTCTGTTCTGATTGGCTATAATTCTTCATGAAACAATTCAATGTCTCTGCATGATTGTCAAGTTGGGTCGCATAGGGCTCCAGCTACACCCACTCGGGCAAAGCAAGGCCTGAGCAAATTTAATTTAGAGACGTTGTGTCATTTCTTCCATATCCTGGACATTTAAGACACTGAAGTGACTGTTCTGCTCCGAGCATGTAAAATAACCCATTATCAAAGCATTAAGATATGATTAAACTGACATTTTCTTAAGAAACCCCAAAAAGTGGAAGAAAATAATCGAAAAGCTCTCTGAAAGGGAAGAACTACATACTCCAGATGTTATCAGGACATACTGATCTTTGAAGCAGCTTATTACAGGGCGAGCTAAGAAGACAAGTCTGCTGGTGTAGCTACAGATCAGAGGAATGCAAGTCAAATGCACCTGCTAGATCTCACTATCGGTCTCCGTGTGTCAGTCAGTCAGCGTTCGCTGAGGCCCTGTCTGTCGGTGCAGGGGACTACAACCTGCTGATTCTAATACCATGCAGGCAGAGAAGCACCCTTTACTTGGCTGTCTCTCATCATCTATATGGCACGATAAAACCTAAGAAATAGTCTTCCTTCCTGTGGAATTTGACATACTCAGTGGACACTTGAAGAGGCATTTGCCTCTGTGTCTGTGACCAACCAGTTCATGAGCTTTGATGCTCTCAGGTTTCAATAGGACATTTGTATTTCTAATTTAGTGTTGAACTCGTGCTCTGTACTATTACAGTAATTGACTTCATAGTCACCTCAAATCAACCTTTCGGAGCATGGGGTTCTGACAGAATAAAGGCCAAAAACTCACAGGAAGTTGGCCAAAAAAGTTTGATAATGTGTTCCACCTCTAGACATCTAGGCGGTCAGCGAGGGGAAACCTTGCTAAATGACATTTGTATTTATTTATCTGGTTGTCGTGGGGTGGACTGCCATAATGCAATGAGAAAACAAGCTATATGTTGTCAAAAGATCTGAACCGCGATAAGACCAAGACATTTTGATTAATAGTCTGATCAAGCTGGAGACTGTTCTCTTTTTATCCCTCTCTTGCGCTCTTCCTTTTCTCTCTACCTCTCTCCCTCTATCCATTTGTCTCCCTCCTCTCTCACTCCTCTTTCCCTCATGACCCCCCTCTCCCTCTCTCTCTCCCTGTCTCTCCCCTTCTCCCTCTCTAACTGGCCTGTGAGTAAACGTTACCACGCTACTGGGAGCTTCTCGTCAGGGGTCTTGTGTGGGGCTGTATCATCTTGTGAAGGGGAAACTAGGGGAGAGCAGCAAATCATTGTCCCAGTCAGAGGAGGGTGAAACTACGGGGGAGCAGCATATCATTGTCCCAGTCAGAGGAGGGTGAAACTACGGGGGAGCAGCATATCATTGTCCCAGTCAGAGGAGGGGGAAACTAGGGGGAAGCAGCATCAAATGACTAATCAAAAGGAATCAGTGAGCAACAAAAACATGAAACAAAACACCCAAAGATTCTTCCATTTCATCAACTGTGATACAGGGGGGTAGAAATGAGAAATGTGCATGGCAGCGATGTGGTACAATGTAGCGTTGTTGCTGGTTTCCACCGCTTCACTCCACACTCTCCTGCTGAGTTAATACATCTGACCTCTGCTTAATTAAAATAATAGACTATCCTCCACTGAGAGAAAAGAGACAATTTGAGAATTATTCCAACTAATCGCTAATTAACATTCTGGAAAACAACAAGAAACCCATCATAAAAGATATATCTATTTTTAGTTATGCAAAGAGAGAGGGAGAGAGGGAGGAACCATCAGAGAGTTATTCTGGCTAACCTAATAATGAACAAATATACAGTAAAGCTCATGTGATGAGATGTTATCAAATACATAGGAAAGAGCTAGTAATGGATTCTAAACTAACTGACAACCATAAGGAACTCATTTAGTAGTATGCATAGGAGCTAGAAGCAGAGCTGCCATGTCTGTCGTCGCCATCTTACAAACATATTACTTAAATACAGTTTAACATTCAACAGTATTTCGTCATGAAAAATTATTCTCTGTAAGGTTTATAGTTAATTATTGTTGTCACAATGTTCATTCTCATGTTACTATTCTTGAGAAAACAACTGAAGGTGAATAGAGAGGGAGAGAACAATGGTCTTACGGCTTTAATTGTTGTTGTTATTTTCTGCCATCTTGAATGCTGGCTGTCGCTGCCATGAGGCCTGTAATACTCCAGTGTTCATGGCGCGTTAAGAGGATATCATTATCGTGTGTTTTTCGGAGTAAGCTGCAGATTTGGTTAAATATAGTAGTTTTTTTTGTTTCCTCTTGTTTTCATTGGTGTGTTGAAGCTGGGTCAAGCTGAAACCTCCCAAGACAGTTCTCTCACATCAAGCCGCCAAAGCGCCTCCTCTTGCCACAAACACAGCCAATATCGATGCTATGCTCAAAAACTGATTGAAAAGAGACTTACATGTTTCAAAGCATGCTGGGAATTGGGGGCCAGGCGACAACCCAAAGTATTAAAGCTTAGATAGTCACCAGTATGCTATAAAAAGACAGCATATGCCCACTTTGTACAGACTGACTGGTAGCCTACACACAAACCACTACATGTAAACTTTAATTCGAAACAACATATCCAGAAAGTATTTACAGAACAATACACTGACACTATAGTCCAGAGATCATTTTTTGCTTCTGTCCTGTACTATGGCAAACATAACAACAGACAGACAAATCTCCATATTCATGCAATGCTAAATAAATGAAGCCCCAAAATTGTCATAATTAAACTATTTAACACAATTAAAAAACAGTCTCTTAGCTGTACTGAATTACATTGTAAATGTGGAGTATGTGATGCAGTGTGTTCTTCAACACCTCTCTTTACAACACACCATCTCATTTTTCTAAATCCTGTATTTACATTCTCTCTTCACCAGTAGAAATAATTGCCTTACAGTGCTCTCCGGAAATTAGGGAAGAGTGCATTGCATCCACTTGTTATGTGGAAAGTCATGTGATGTACTTGTTGAAATGCTGTGATTCTATAGGGCTGCCTTTTTTTTTTTTTTACAACAGGACAGGGAGGACAGAAGAACAGGAAAAAGCCGATAGACATGACAGTAAGTGGAGATCTGCTTTTTAACATCAGAAGGTGTACATATGAATAATTGTGAATAGCTAACTGTTTTGTAACTAACACACCCAAATAACTATAACAGAAATACATTTAAGACAGCGATTTATAATCTGTGTTTTTTTAAGTTAAAGTTATATACCCCACGGGGGGCCAGTATGAAAAATGTATGCACTCACTAATTGGAAGTCGCTCTGGATAAGAGCGTCTGCTAAATGACTAAATTTAAAAAAAAAAAGTGATATATCTAAATCTCCAGATATTCTAATTGTCGTCCCAAAACACTTTGCTTTTCAGTCAAGAGTATCTGCGAGGGAATCTGTGGTGCAGAGAGTGTATTAGTAGAGCAGTGCAGTAATACGATAGCATACGTATTCATCACAGCATATCTATCTGTGCAGATCATCAGTAATGATCAACTAAAAGGAGCAGAGAATAATCACCAGTTGTTGTTTTTTCACTAGGAGGGTGTGAAATGATTCAAGTATGTTCCTAAAATGCCTGAAAATGTATAAACATTGGTAAAGGAAAGTATTATGATTTGGCAGAAGTAATTGAATTCTTAATAAAAAATGACTGTGCGGTTGGTGATTTGGATATGACTGAGCACTATACCTATTTTTTTAATTATTTTTTTTGTTTAGTCATTTAGCAGACGCTATCCTGAGCGACTTACAGTTAGTGAGTGCACACATTATTTTTATTTTTTATAATTTAATTTAAAAAAATAATAATAATAATAATACCCCCTTGAGAATCGAACCCACAACCCATGCTCCACCAACTGAGCTACATCCCTGCCGGCCATTCCCTTCCCTATCCTGGACGACGCTGGGCCAATTGTGCGGCGCCCCATGGGTCTCCCGGTCGCGGCCTGGATTCGAACCAGGATCTCTAGTGTGTGAATACAAACTATGTCAACAAAACATAATAGTAAATTAAATCATTTTAAAAAATCTAATTCAACATTTGAAATCACTTTTAATGCTGTAAGTGTGTAGTCATTGTTGGACAACTTTAACTTGTTTTTCCTTGACGTATATACTGAATGTACAAAAAAATAGGAACACCTTTTCCCCTCAGAACAGACTAAATTCGTCGGGGCATAAACTCTACAAGGTGTCGAAAGCATTCCACAGGGATACTGGCCCATGTTGACTCCAAAGCTTCCCACAGTTGCGTCAAGTTGGCTGGATGTCCTTTGGGTGGTGGACCATTCTTGATACACACGAGAAACTGTTGAGCATGAAAAACCCAGCAGCGTTGCAGTTTTTTACACACTCAAACCGGTGCGCCTGGCACCTACTTCCATACCCCATTCAAAGGCACTTAAATCTTTTGTCTTGCTCATTCACCCTCTGAATGACACATACACAATCCATGTCTCAATTGTCTCGAGGCTTAAAAATCATTCTTTAACTTGTCTCCTACCCTTCATCTACACTGATTGAAGTGGATGTAACAAGTGACATCAATAAGGGATAAGAGCTTTCACCTCTATTCACCTGGTCAGTCTATATCATGGAAAGAGCACGTGTACCAAATGTTTTGTACACTCAGTGTATATAGAATCAATATGTTGTATGAAATTAAATATTGGGAATTCAAATTTGTGGGAATTTTATTCTGAAGTATTTAATACTGCATGGACTAAATAAAATAGAGGGCTCTGCTCATTACTACCAATCCTTTGTGAATATTTTCCTGGAGAGAACACAAACCCTGTGACATTTAGAGAGGAAACATGATGTCATGTTTCATACCTCACGGAAAAACAGATTAAATATTATGTCAATTTAAAGGCACTGGGAAATGATCTCTTTGATTTCCACATGATAAAAATGTAAATATCACCTCTTTCTTTTTAAAACAGGGTGTTATTGCTCTTGACACTGTCTGGTTGAGAAGTCCATCGACCTTTACATCATCATTCCTTTGGTTGCCCATCAATGTAATGACAAGCAGACATGCATCTGTAACTGCAGGTGTCATGAAGGTCCCCATATATCTTACATCAGCCTATATATATGTAAACTAACTCAATAAGGACACTAGGACTGCAAATTGTGTGGATATTCGAGTTGTGACAGACAGAGGACAGACAAGTTGAAATTTTACTCAATGGTGCCATCTAGTGGTTATAAAAGCACCCTGTCTGAGACAGACGAAGATCCAATCCCTCTTGTAACACAGAAGTTTGAACAACAATAATCTGTTATATTTGCTGCAATAATTTGATTGCTTTGTCTACAGATTCATCTGCATTGCAATTATAAGTGTAGCATTAAAACACTAATTAATTAACTCAATTGTGGGTAGATTGATTAATTCTAAATAAACATGAGATTGCTGCAGCAAACGAGCTCTGCAGCAGCGTGGAGACATCTGGGACTGAGAGGAGAAGACATTTTGATTATCTTCAGACACGTGTAGTTGCAAATCTTTTAATTAACATGAGTAGATAGTGAGGTTGTTGAACATCTACAGTAGCTGCCTGTTATGTGTTCTCATATTTGGTCAGTTTATCAATGAGAAATGAGGCAGTGGATTTAAAATGCAGTGGTACTAGTGAAGGGGATCGATCTATACTGGGGCATATCCATCATCACCTTTCAAGATATTTATTAAAGAATGGGGCCTGTATATGCAAATTCAGCTACCAAAAAAGAGAATTAAATTAAGATCAAACAAAGCAGATGGTCACATAAATCATATTTTCACATGTTGGACTGTTGCCCTTATTACAGAACAATGAATCACGTGATGTTTTGGAATAGTTTGGCCTTTCTGCTCTTGATCAGGTAAGACTATCATGAAATGTGTTGACATTTAATTGGTTTGAAAATACAACAATCATTATAAAAATAGGGTGGTTAATAAGGTTATATTCAAGCTGAAGAAAACAGATCAAGCTAGAATATCATGCTTTATTCCTTGACTTCTACCTACAGTACAGTACAGTATCACATGCACCATTTCTCATGCCACATAGTAGGCTAACTAAGCATGGTTCAGAACAGGGGTTCAGTGGAGGGGTTTGAACAATCTGTATCAATACAATCCAAGCCCTGGAATAGAGAGAGCAGTCAGTCAAAAAGCTGTCCTTTCTGAGGCTCTGTCAGGATCTGCACATACAGAAAAGCCTCATCAGAGAGATACTGCTAAAGTGCATGTAATACTTAAGAGATTTAATGCAGGTTTTAATTGGATAGAGGCCCATTATTTTTCAATACAGAAGGGGCAGTGAGGCACGTAAAGCTCTTGAATATTTTTGCAAATCGTGTTCAACAGCATAATGATTAACCATGGCACTAAATTTGCCTCACAAAATGAAAAGCAAACTTCATGCAAGGCGTAATTTAATTGTTTCCCTTCACATTTTCTGCCTTTCCATTGTTGGAAGCTTAACATTTTTAGTCTGCTCAACAGCTGCCTGCCTTGTGATGCTTGAGCTGCAACAATGTGATTGACAAATGTTTTGAAGTACTGTTGTCGCAGTGTGTTTTCACCTCCATACAGTCCCAGGGAATATTACATCATTTCCTGCTCAATTTGATGCCTTATGGAATTTTTCCCACTTAGTTCTATTGATTACAGATCATCTACAGATAATTGATAAATCATTATGTATGGAGGACTGATCATTTGAAATCTCTATTTCAGTACTGTATCTTAGATTGTGTGTGTCCAAGGGTGTGAGTGAAATAAGGTGTTTTATTATTATATATCAAAGAAATGCAATATTATTCCAATATAACCAACACAATATAGAGATATTTGTTTTCTCTAGGTATGATGTTTACTCAGGTTAAGATCATTTGACATAATGATCATTCACAAGTGGAATCATTTTAAACATTTGTCTGTTTGTTTACGGTAGTGTATGTTTCCAGGATTATGAAAGCATGAGTCAAATGTCTATTAGTCTCTTCAATGTCTGTTCAATCTGAAGAGAACACTGCCATCTGGGCAACAATTAGTGGAAATGCAATCTACCAGTCTGGGTCTATGCATGTCTGTGTTTCCTTAACACTTCTGAATCCTTATGGGACAAATAACATTTAACAATAGATTAATCAGATTGAGCATGCACATAGGGGGTCCTCTTAGCTTTCCCTTTAATGTGCATTCCTTCAAAATACTTTTTTTGTAGACACCTGTAAGCATAAAAAAATGCTTAAGAAGTATAAAAGATAATGCAGTACCAGGAAGAGGCAGGATGTACCGTTACTAGAGACACACAGAGGTAATGAAGGGGATCAATAGGATTAGGAAAAGCATTTTCTGTTTTGCAAGAAAAATTGACATTGAAATGGGAATAGTTTAACATAACTGTTATACCAGTAAATAATAAGTAAGTATTACAGAGATTGGAAAGATTAGGACATTCTGAGCTAGAACCAAAAACAATCAAGTCACTTTGAAGGACAATGGCCATTTTGGCACTTTTGATTTCATATCACCCCACGTTCGTTTTAGTGTTCCCTGGATATATATATATTTTTTACAGTTAGACCTGACCTGTGTAGTTAGTTCAGGGAACAACAACAATGCTCAACGGCAGCTTTCTAAATCCACCCTGAATCGGAACTTTCTTAATGCAGCATTGAGAGTTTCTGTTTTAGTTAGAAGATGCCACTGCTTCCTCATTGGTTTGTCTCCTACTGATTAGGGCTCTCATCTTATGTAAATCCTCTTAAGTCACATGTTATTGTTTATTGCAGTACTGTGAAGGTTAGGTGTTTCCTAAGCCCTGTGCGCTGTCTTATCTCCCCACCACATGCATCTTTGTCTCTCCAATGTCTCTGTTTTTTTCTTCTCTTTTTAATACACTAATGGATGAAAAAAGTTGTGGGAACTGAACTGATGTGATGTTCTTGTTGACAACCAATCCACTGCACTGAAATGCTCATCTCTCCCAGTGGCTAATAACAAAAACAGTTCAGGAGACAAAGAGATGTGATGTGTTGAGTGCTCCAGGAATATCACAATGTTATCTGAAAGTCTGTGGTTTTAGTGCGTCCTCAGAAATACACTTTGGTCAGCTTATAGTGGCCAGAGAATGCGGCGTAGAGAAAATGTTGCAGTTTTAAAGCAAGTTTTCTGTAATTCTAAACATTTTGCCATGGGGTGGAGAAATCTTTTCAGTTTTAAAGCAAATTTCCTGAAATTCTACACCTTTTGCCATGACTCATGCCATGTTAATATGATATCTGATTGACTAACAAAATCAATAGGGTCGTCCTGGAGATCAGGGTCCCTTCGTGCCTGGTCGGTAATTCGGCCATGATTTAGATAGCTGCTGGGTAGACTAACTTAACAATCTAAAAAATGTTAGCTGACATGGGCTAATTGAGTGACAGTCAGTGACTGACATAACAAGAGGAAAACTGCTGATGCACAACCACATTTCGAAATTCCACCTTGTGTATTCTACTATTCTAACTCTCAACAGTAAGTTGAGACCCTGACTGAGTTCCTAGCATCCGGGGCACGTGCCCTTTGTGCCCGGTTGGGGCCCCCTAGCGGCCGGTTCTGGCTGTAACCTTTGACTAACCTCATGTTCTGGGAATGTTGGAAAGCAAGAAATCAGCAATCCATCAATCATTGGCCTATTTGTGGGAAGGGCCGACCGGCCACCATAAAATGGGTGGTCCCTGGAGCTTCATGGAGACAAACACACTTTAGGTCTACTGCACGTTCATTTCTTCCTCACTTTCTACCAGACAATTTTTACTTGCACCTGCTTGCCATCTGTGATCTGGATAAATTGAGTGAAACAATTTTTTTATGGAATTAATGACCTAGGGGACCGAGGCCCTGCAAGTCTGGTCAAGTTTGCTAAATATTGCGAAATTCAGGCTACTTCCTGGGAATGTATTTTTGTCTCTCTCTCTTGTTGTGAAAGGTGTGTCTACTTGTGAAATATTTGTTCGTTGTATGTCCCATCTCAGCAAAACATTTTCTAACTGACATTATAGGCCTATGCCCAGAGCTTCTAAAAGAGAAAGAAAAAATGTTAAACCAAAGCAGGATTCTTATAAAAGGAGGGAAAATTGTGAACGAGGATTGCTCCATTATCAGTGATGTCTACATTGAAGACGGACAAATTAAAGAAGTCGGATTAAACCTCCAAATCCCGGCCGGAGTTACCGTTATAGATGCCACTGATAAACTGGTGATACCGGGTGGTATCGATACCCATACCCACATGGAGTTGGCGTTTATGGGCACCAAAGCAGTAGATGATTTCCATATTGGAACTAAGGTAAGAATAATTTTGTGTTGCTTGATTTCACTGCATTAGGAATATTCACTAGTAAAATCAGAACAAAAATAATTACATTGCCTTCAGAAAGTATTCATAACCCTTGACTTATTCCACATTTTGTTGGGGAATTCAAAAAGGATTAAATAGATGTCTTTCTCTCCCATCTACACACAATAACCCATAATGTCAAAGTGAATAGATGTTTTTAGAAATGTTCACAAACATAAGTATTCACACCCCTGAGTCAATATTCGCTGAATAACCTTTGGCAGAAATTACAGCTGTGTGTCTTTCTGGGTAAGTCTCTAAAGGCTTTCCACACATGGATTGTGCAACATTTGCTCATTATTCTTTTCAAAATTCTTCAAGCTCTGTCAAATTGGTTGTTAATCATTGCTAGACAACCATTTTCAGGTCTTGCCATAGATATTCAAGGAGATTTAAGTCAAAACTGTAACTCGACCACTCAGGAATATTCATTGACTTCTTGGTAAGCAACTCCACTGTAGAGTTGGCCTTGTGTTTTAGATTATTGTCCTGCTGAAAGGTAAATTAATCTACCAGTGTTTGGTGGAAAGCAGACTGAACCAGATTTTCCTCTAGGATTTTGCCTGTGCTTAGCTCCATTCTGTTTATTTTTTATCCTGAAAAACTCGCCAGTCCTTAATGAGTACAAGCATACCCATAACATGATGCAGCCACCACTATGCTTGAAAATATGGAGAGTGGTACTAAGTAATGTGTTGTATTGGATTTGCCCCAAACATAACACTTTGTATTCATGACAAAAAGTGAATTACTTTGCCAAATGTTTAGCAGTCAATTAGGTTAGTATTGTGGAGTAATTACAATGTTGTTGATCCTTCCTCAGTATTTTTCTATCACAACCATTAAACTCTGTAACTGTTTTAAAGTCACCATTTGCCTCGTGGTGAAATCCCTGAGCAGTTTCCTTCCTTTCCGGCAACTGAGTTAGGAAGGACGCTTGTATTTTTGTAGTGACTGGGTGTAGTTATACACCATTCAAAGTGTAATTAATAACTTCACCATGCTCAAAGGGATATTCAATGTCTACATTTTTTTTATCCATCTACCAATAGGTACCCTTCTTTGCAAGGCATTGAAAAACCTCCCTGGTCTTTGTGGTTGAATCTGTGTTTGAAATTCACTGCTCGACTGAGGGACCTTACAGATAATTAATTGTATGTTTCTGGGTACAGAGATGAGGTAGTCATTAAAAAATCCTGTTAAATACTAGTATTGCACACAGAGTGAGTCCATGCAACTTATTAAGCACATTTTTACTCCTGAACGTATTTAGGCTTGGCATAACAAAAGGGGTTGAATACTTATTGACTCAAGACATTTCAGCTTTTCATTTTTAATTAATATGTAAACATTTCGAAAAACATAATTCCACTTTTACATTATGGGGTATTGTGTGTAGGCCAGTGACAAAACATCTAAATGTAATCCATTTAAAATTCAGGCTGTAACACAACAACATTTGGGTGTGAATATTTTCTGAAGGCACTGTAGTTGTCTGTCTTTTCTGTATTAGAGGTAGGATACATAAAACCCCATTTAATGAAGTACATACTGTACCTTTACATAATTAAAAACATATAATCAGTAGGCTATTAAACAAAAAAAGCATTATAATGTGCAGTAGATGGCCGATGCTGCAGAAATGCAAGTACATTTTTCAGTGCTGAAAGTACAGTGTAGCCTACCACTTCCCTGTAAAGTGCACTCCTCCATAACGTTTCATTGAGAGGTGTGATCAACCACCCCCCATCATCAACATCATCATTACACTGCAGTGTATTTTTATACTGAAAAAGTATAGAAAGAGCATTAGTGAGGCATTAGTCGGTCACTGATGTTGGGCGATTAGACCTGGCTCGCAGTCGGTGTTCCAATTCATCCCATAGGTGTTAGATAGGTTGAGGTCAGGGCTCTGTGCAGGCCAGTCAAGTTCTTCCACACCGATCTCGACAAACCATTTCTGTATGGACCTCGCTTTGTGCACGGGGGCATTGTCATGGTGAAACAGGAAAGGGCCTTCCCCAAACTGTTGCCACAAGTTGGAAGCACGGAATAGTCTAGAATGTCATTCATTGTATGCTGTAGCGTTAAGATTTCCCTTCACTGGAACTAAGGGGCCTAGCTCGAACCAGCCCCAGACCTTTATTCCTCCTTTACAGTTGGCACTATGCATTGGGGCAGGTAGCGTTCTCCTGGCATCCGCCAAACCCAGATTCGTATGTCGGACTGCCAGATGGTGAAGCGTGATTCATCACTCCATAGAACACGTTTCCACTGCTCCAGAGTCCAATGGCGGTGAGCTTTACACCACTCCAGCTGACGCTTGGCATTGCACATGGTGATCTTAGGCTTGTGAGCGGCTGCTCGGCCACGGAAACCCATTTCATGACGAACAGTTATTGTGCTGACGTTGCTTCGAGAGGCAGTTTGGAACTCGGTAGTGAGTGTTGCAACCGAGGACAGACGATTTTTACGTGCTACACGCTTCAGCACTCGGCGGTCCTGTTCTGTGAGCTTGTGTGGCGTTGTTGCTCCTAGACCTTTCCACTTCACAATAACAGCACTTACAGTTGGCCAGGGGCAGCTCTAGCAGGGCAGAAATTTGCCGAACTGACTTGTTGGAAAGGTGGCATCCAATGACGGTGCCATGTTGAAAGTCTGAGCTCTTCAGTAAGGCCATTCTACTGCCAAAGTTTGTCTATGGAGATTGCATGGCTGTGTGCTTGATTGTATACACCTGTCAGCAACAGGTGTGGCTGAAATAGCCTAATCTACTAATTTGAAGGGGTGTCCACATATTTTTGTATATATAGTGTACTTTGAAGAGGTAGTGATTGGGTCTGTATAGGTGTTTAGCGTTTGGTAGTCTAAATTCAGTGTACTTGCCTTTAACTGCCATTTCCTGAAAGTCAGACTCTTCCCACATGCCAACTCAGAAGCATCTGCATTCACCAAATGTTGTGTGGTTATCCTTATATATGTGCAAGTCTGGAGAATATATATATATATATATATATATATATATATATATATATATATATATATATATATATATATATATATATATATATATATATATTCTCCAGACTTGCCCAGAGTGAATTGTTGATATGTTGGCATATTTTTTTTATTGTAGATAACCTTTTCTTTGGAAAAATGCACCAAACATGCATTTTATGTACATGTCTTTAGTATTTTACAGATAGAAAGATGAAAAAAAGTATTTATCCACAATAGGCTCTGGACAAGTCCGGTTCTGAAGTGTCTTAACAAAATGAAACCAAAATATTTAGGCTTACTTCATCCAGTGTCCAGAAAAATAGAGTTGTGCGATATGCACATATGTGCATATTTAATGAGATATCACCTCATTTGCATATTTTAATAACATATTTCAGTTATTTTTTTTTTACAAAAACGTTTTTATTTCCATGTCTACATTCAACTGGTACAAATGTATAATGATATGATTAAGGGCCTTAAATCAATGTGCCCTAGTTAACATGCATTACAATTATTGACTGTTAACACAACAACTGAGCCTTTTCCTTCTCAAAGCAACTGTTCAGAGTATTCAGAAGTTGTTGATTGTGCTCTTCACAAGTCCTTAGTGTCAGCCCTAGCTATGGAAACACAACTTCCCCAAAAATAACACTACGTCTTACACCCCAAAAAAGATTGGGACCCAGGCCAGATGGGGAAATGCCATTATGTCATGCTCAAATTATCTCAAAGTAACTTTAAACCAAGTAATTTAACTCCCTTGCAGAGATGATTTGGGCATGGAATGAAAATTATGCGAACTGAGGGACATTGACTTGCATCTAATATTAGTGGTTGGTACAGTGGCTATTTTTAACAAAACCAAAGCATGGATTGCATTCTCTCCTTGTACATAATCTGTCTACACTCTAACCCCAAACGCTATCTGTAGTAAACTCTAACCCTGCTCTCCATTGAACCTAAACCCTGTTCTGTGTATCTCAATCCATGGAACCTAAACCCTGTTCCGTGTATCTCTATCCATGGAACCTAAACCCTGTTCCGTGTATGTCTATCCATGGAACCTAAACCCTGTTCCGTGTATCTCTATCCATGGAACCTAAACCCTGTTCTGTGTATCTCTATCCATGGAACCTAAACCCTGTTCCGTGTATCTCTATCCATGGAACCTAAACCCTGTTCTGTATATATCTCTATCCATGGAACCTAAACCCTGTTCTGTTTATCTCTATCCATTGAACCTAAACCCTATTCCGTACATCTCTATCCACGCTGTCCTGGAAAGTGGCAGGAGGCACTATCATGATCCTGGACTACACCGTAAACATTACCCCCTCATATCCACCCCTCTCTAAACCCTAACCTATCTACATCATACCCTAACCCTGCTCTCTGTACCCAGGCTGCCCTGGCAGGAGGGACCCCACTCCTGGATATACCCCATACCACCACCCCTAAACCCTAACCCCCTCTCTAAACCCTAACCCTGCTCTCTGTACCCAGAATGCCCTGGCAGGAGGGACCACCCTCCTGGATATACCCCATTCCACCACCCCTAAACCCTAAATCCTAACCCCTTTTCTAAACCCTAACCCTGCTCTCTGCACCCAGGCTGCCTTGGCAGGAGGGACCACCATGATCCTAGACTTTGTGATCCCCCAGAGAGGCACGTCCCTGCTGGAGGCCTATGATAGGTGGAGGGACACGGCTGACGCCAAGGTCTGCTGTGACTACTCCCTCCATGTGGCCGTCACATGGTGGAGCGACAAGGTAGTGCCACATCAGGGCCATCATGCCCGTTTTTATCTATAATCTATTTTCTAACCTGAAAATACAAATATCAAATTTGCCCATCAGAACCCAACATTTTTTTATGCATCAGACTCATGCTCATGTGACGAGGTAGCCTTCCCAGCACCCTGTATTTCTATCCCAAGTAAGAGACTGGGGTTCCCATCAGTTACATTTGTACAGATCGTTACAAAATAAGTAACCATTTCTGTCCCAGACTGAAATGTTTCATTTATTTGTCTTGATCTGTGAATGTTTTGTGAGATTGGGCAGGATTTAAAACGTTGTTTATTCTGGCCTGACGCCATCAAATCTATAGGGATTTTATAAAATAGCGGACTTGTTTTGAAAATGAGGGACACTGTTACTGTAGATTCAATCCAGTCAGCGGTAGATCAACGTTATAGCACGCTTGACATTTAAAGGTAATTTCCACTTGAGACAAAAAATTTGTTTATGGTGAATGCTGTCTCCGCCAAAGCGGGAATATTGCCTTTAAAAGGTGCATCTCCAGCAAAGAACTGAATCCCGGCCTTAATCTCAGCAATATCTACTTATAAATAACATCCCAACAGGAAATACCATGTGGTAATAGACTCCATGGAGACCTGGGATGGACAGTATGTCAATACATGGTTTTTACAGAGATGTTAACAGTCTTATCTCTCAGCATTGCAAAGAAAAGCATCAAAACTAATTTGCTTTTTGCTAAAACCCTTCTAGGTCAAGAAGGAAATGGAGACTTTGGCCAAAGAGAAAGGTGTCAACTCCTTCAAGATGTTCATGGCATACAAGGATGTGTTCATGCTTCAAGACCATGAGCTGTATGCTGCGTTTTCCCAATGCAAAGAGATTGGAGCTATAGCCCAGGTGCACGCAGAGAATGGAGACCTTATTGCAGAGGTATTCCCAAACATTCCTGACCACAACAAAGCCAATATGGCTCAAACCAGGGGTTCGTTCAGTTCGCTTCAATGTTTGCAACGTTGTGTGACGGTTTGTACTGAACGACACATTGCCACCAAATGGTACGCACCATTCTTCAACAGCCTTTGAGGTAAGTTTGCTCAAGTTTGGTGGGTGTGGTGAGGTGTGCCCTGATCAATTTAAGTGTGACCATTTGAAATCATAAAAATCATGCAGCAAACCATATGGTAACTGCCGTCTGGGCCACCATAATCACAAAATGTTTCAACTGGTCGTTCAGTACATTACTGCTTTCATTGAATTTAACGTTGCACACTGTTCTGTCGTACTGAACGCTCCCCGGAAAAAACATGGAACCTTGTGGGTAACAATGTACCCATACAATATCCCATGAACCAGGACTGAACAAAGGTTAATTTATCAACTGTTGGTGAGAAAATACAAATGACCTATTTTGACAGACTAAGCAAATACATTATGTTGAGAAAGGTTCAGTCAGGAGTTCCTATTGACTGTCTGCTCAGTGTGTAAGTATTCCAGAGGTCATTGGTTTACGTTAATGTTTAATCCTGATGTAACCTAATAGATGACTAAACAAGAAACAAGCCATGCAAAACTAACCGTATCCAAGCCATGCAAAACTATCCCTATCCAAGCCATGCAAAACTATCCCTATCCAAGCCATGCAAAACTAACCCTATCCAAGCCATGCAAAACTAACCCTATCCAAGCCATGCAAAACTAACCCTATCCAAGCCATGCAAAACTATCCCTATCCAAGCCATGCAAAACTAACCCTATCCAAGCCATGCAAAACTAACCCTATCCAAGCCATGCAAAACTATCCCTATCCAAGCCATGCAAAACTATCCATATCCAAGCCATGCAAAACTAACCCTATCCAAGCCATGCAAAACTATCCCTATCCAAGCCATGCAAAACTAACCCTATCCAAGCCATGCAAAACTAACCCTATCCAAGCCATGCAAAACTAACCCTATCCAAGCCATGCAAAACTAACCCTATCCAAGCCATGCAAAGCTAACCCTATCCAAGCCATGCAAAACTAACCCTATCCAAGCCATGCAAAACTAACCCTATCCAAGCCATGCAAAACTATCCCTATCCAAGCCATGCAAAACTAACCCTATCCAAGCCATGCAAAACTAACCCTATCCAAGCCATGCAAAGCTAACCCTATCCAAGCCATGCAAAACTAACCCTATCCAAGCCATGCAAAACTAACCCTATCCAAGCCATGCAAAACTAACCCTATCCAAGCCATGCAAAACTAACCCTATCCAAGCCATGCAAAACTAACCCTATCCAAGCCATGCAAAACTAACCCTATCCAAGCCATGCAAAACTAACCCTATCCAAGCCATGCAAAACTAACCCTATCCAAGCCATGCAAAACTAACCCTGTCCAAGCCATGCAAAACTAACCCTATCCAAACCATGCAAAACTAACCCTATCCAAGCCATGCAAAACTAACCCTATCCAAGCCATGCAAAACTAACCCTATCCAAGCCATGCAAAACTAAGTGCAAAGGGAGGAAAACTCTGACCTGCACCTGCTGAAATGTTTGTGCTTACTGTATATCCCTGTTGCAGTAAAGAAAAACTTTCAAGGCTGCTGTTATTTATGAACCACATGTTTGTGTTATGTTGGAGTTTAAAATACCTTTACAGGGTCTGCAGAAAAGTCTAGATGATGAAGTTCTACTCTTGGTGATGTAAGATTTGACAGTTGGTTATGACATACTTTTTCTAAGGTACTGGTTAGAAATGTTCCCTCTGGGATTAATAAAGTACCAATATTTACATCTATCTAGCACAGTATGCACAGTATGTCCTTGAACTAGTTAACATTGAAGACACTGCCATGTTTTCAATCCTCACCTCAGTGGATAGCTATTGCTATCTAGTTGTGCTGTCTTTGAGACTCTTTACTCATGTTGGTAAATAAGGAGCACACACATTGATTCTATTGCAGCCCAACATAACTATGGAATGTCAAATCAAATAATGTATGACAATAACATATCACACGTGAGGATGTTATTATTATACATGTTAGTATTACAAAACCCACTGCAAACAGACACACAGTCTTCTTCATCTTTGTCGGTCCTATTCTCTCCTTTCATCTCATGTACCTTATCGTGTGTCATCAAGGTGCTTCCTAGAACACAGCCAACATACTCTTATCATCGGCAGTCATTTGGTCATGTGATATAGGACATAAGAATACCATTTATGTGTCATGGCCTACATAACGGCACATGAACAGTAGCTCATTTCATTCTACCATATGAGGTACGGGAACCAAACCAAACTTGTTTTGCAGTGTCATGTTTTGCAATCTCATGACACTGGAGTTACAGTTCATAGCTTTTATGTTTATCATTTTATAATTGATCATTTACCCCTCTGTCATTCACTATAGCATTCATTCTTTCTCACATTTGAAAATTAAGTAATGTTGCTGTGAAGGTTTCTATGTTTCCGCAATGTGGAAGCAAAGAGATTCTATGCATAATACATTATTTACTAAGGGGGAAACTATTTGACTTCTCTTATTTCGTTTATTCCTTGTCAATGTCTTAAGGGGCAAGGTTCATTACAGTAACTGTCCTCTGTTTAAGCTGAACAGGTGGGTCGGTGTTAACCTGAAAAGATACTAAAATCAGTGTTCACTCAATCCAATATCAGTTACACAAAAAGTCCAAGGATCAACACCTAGTTCTGTTTGATTCAGGTTGGAATGTTCTAGCTCTAGATTGTCAACTTTCTTTTCCAAGTTGAGGTCTGTAGAATAACCACTAGAGGGCAGCAGATGCCCAATCTGTAGTCGGTTTTTGGTGACAGAAACTATTCAGGAGATACATACATTTATTGGGAGCATGTTTAGAGTGAGTTTACAACTCCTTGATGAATATTTTATGTAAACGATTAGCAACTAAACTTCCATAGAGTAGTATTTGTAATACACCTGTTGTCTGTTGTCAAAAAGCATGTAACATGTCAGCTTCCTCCCTCAACGCTACCTGAGGAAAACCTATTTGCGTCATGGTGTAATATTCTATGCTAATCTGCTCCTACTTGTATAACCTTTTGTAACTATTTCTGTGAATATTTCACAAAAGTTTATCTGTGTCACACAGGCAGTTTTTTTTATCTGCCATTTAGGGGCATTTTTTAAACTGACCTTCTCTCACTTGGCAGGGGGCTAAGAAGATGCTGTCCCTGGGCATCACAGGTCCGGAGGGTCATGAGTTGTGTCGTCCTGAGGAGGTGGAGGCTGAGGCCACTCAGAGAGCCATCACCATCGCCCACGCTGTCAACTGCCCGCTCTATGTGGTCCACGTCATGAGCAAGTCTGCCGCTAAGGTTGTGTCCAACGCACGCAGAGATGGTGAGTGGGCCTGACACTGCCTGCTGGGAGGAACTGTGGGTGGGAAAGAATGACAGAGAGAGAGAAAGTGAGAGAGAATGAGAGAGAGACATACAGAGACAGAGAGAGAGAGAGAGAGGCTAAACATGACATGGATGGTGATCTGTGTTATGTATGCATGGTTGTAGAGATGTTTGTACCCCAACAGGCCGTGTGGTGTTTGGTGAGCCCATAGCAGCAGGACTGGGTACAGATGGCACCCACTACTGGCACAAAGACTGGGCCCACGCTGCCAAGTTCGTCATGGGCCCACCTCTGAGGCCCGACCCCAGCACCCCGGGATACCTCATGGACCTACTGGCAAAGTATGTGGAGCCTTAGCCAATATCAACCTGATCTCACTGTTCCTCTTCTGCCCTTTTCACTGAGTAAAGCACATTAGGTTACACCTTCCGTGCACCCACTGTCACATAAGTGCTCCATAACACTGTCATAACAATGACATAACAGATGTTATAAGCAGTCATGACTAGTGCTATCAGCATATTACCCCATACACCACCCAGGAACACAGGAACTGGGAAGGTGAACAACAATGCCAAACACAGTGGAATCTTTGAAAAAGAAAGGAAAGTGAAGTGTAACTGCATATTGTCGGTGCAATAAAAATGAATGACAGGCAGTAAAGATGGCTGCCTTACCGTTTAGTGATGTACAGTGGGGAGAACAAGTATTTGATACACTGCCGATTTTGCAGGTTTTCCTACTTACAAAGCATGTAGAGGTCTGTAATTTTTATCATAGGTACACTTCAACTGTGAGAGACGGAATCTAAAAAAAACAAAAATCCAGAAAATCACATTGTATGATTTTTAAGTAATTAATTTGCATTTTATTGCATGACATAAGTATTTGATCACCTACCAACCAGTAAGAATTCCGGCTCTCACAGACCTGTTAGTTTTTCTTTAAGAAGCCCTCCTGTTCTCCACTCATTACCTGTATTAACTGCACCTGTTTGAACTTGCTACCTGTATAAAAGACACCTGTCCACACACTCAATCAAACAGACTCCAACCTCTCCACAATGGCCAAGACCAGAGAGCTGTGTAAGGACATCAGGGATAAAATTGTAGACCTGCACAAGGCTGGAATGGGCTACAGGACAATAGGCAAGCAGCTTGGTGAGAAGGCAACAACTGTTGGCGCAATTATTAGAAAATGGAAGAAGCTCAAGATGACGGTCAATCACCCTCGGTCTGGGGCTCCATGCAAGATCTCACCTCGTGGGGCATCAATGATCATGAGGAAGGTGAAGGATCAGCCCAGAACTACACGGCAGGACCTGGTTAATGACCTGAAGAAAGCTGGGACCACAGTCTCAAAGAAAACCATTAGTAACTCACTATGCCGTCATGGATTAAAATCCTGCAAGGTCCCCCTGCTCAAGCCAGCGCATGTCCAGGCCCGTCTGAAGTTTGCCAATGACCATCTGGATGATCCAGAGGAGGAATGGGAGAAGGTCATGTGGTCTGATGAGACAAAAATAGAGCTTTTTGGTCTAAACTCCACTCGCCGTGTTTGGAGGAAGAAGAAGGATGAGTACAACCACAAGAACACCATCCCAATCGTGAAGCATGGAGGTGGAAACATCATTCTTTGGGGATGCTTTTCTGCAAAGGGGACAGGACGACTGCACCGTATTGAGGGGAGGATGGATGGGGCCATGTATCGCGAGATCTTGGCCAACAACCTCCTTCCCTCAGTAAGAGCATTGAAGATGGGTCGTGGCTGGGTCTTCCAGCATGACAACGACCCGAAACACACAGCCAGGGTAACTAAGGAGTGGCTCCGCAAGAAGCATCTCAAGGTCCTGGAGTGGCATGGCCAGTCTCCAGACCTGAACCCAATAGAAAATCTTTGGAGGGAACTGAAAGTCCGTATTGCCCAGCGACAGCCCCGAAACATGAAGGATCTGGAGAAGGTCTGTATGGAGGAGTGGGCCAAAATCCCTGCTGCAGTGTGTGCAAACCTGGTCAAGACCTACAGGAAACGTATGATCTCTGTAATTGCAAACAAAGGTTTCTGTACCAAATATTAAGTTCTGCTTTTCTGATGTATCAAATACTTATGTCATGCAATAAAATGCTAATTAATTACTTAAAAATCATACAATGTGATTTTCTGGATTTTTGTTTTTTTTAGATTCCGTCTCTCACAGTTGAAGTGTACCTATGATAAAAATTACAGACCTCTACATGCTTTGTAAGTAGGAAAACCTGCAAAATCGGCAGTGTATCAAATACTTGCTCTCCCCACTGTAGATGCTTCTGTTTCATTCTTCCAGTGATGACCTCAGTGTGACTGGGACAGACCACTGCACATTCTCTGTGTGTCAGAAGGCCCTGGGCAAAGACGACTTTACAAAGATCCCCAACGGAGTCAACGGAGTGGAGGACAGGATGTCTGTCATTTGGGAGAAGGGCGTTGTCAGTTAGGCCTCTCATTCTGCTCCCCCAGCATATCACATCCTTCTTTATTATACACACTATAGGCCAGTTTCCCGGACAGATTAAACATATAGTCCTAAACCAAAAAGCAGACTCATGGAGATTCTCCATTGAAAGTGATTTTTTTGTCCAGGACTAGGCTTAATCTGTGTCCAGGATACAGGCCCTACAAAAATGAGTGGTACTATTTTCAGACAGTTGATTAAATTCTATAGTAGGAGTTAATAGGTGCCAAGTGACATTTCTGCTGTGAGAAGAGAAGATAATAATTGATATTATGTAATTTATTATGTGCATCAAGGAAGTTATTATCTCCCTCCCTCCCTTCCTTATTTCTGTCCTTCTCTTTCCATTTCTTCCTTCCTTCCTCCCTCCCTTCCTTCTTTCTGTCCTTCTCTTTCCATTTCTTCCTTCCTTCCTCCCTCCCTTCCTTCTTTCTGTCCTTCTCTTTCCATTTCTTCCTTCCTTCCTCCCTCCCTTCCTTCTTTCTGTCCTTCTCTTTCCATTTCTTCCTTCCTTCCTCCCTCCCTTCCTTCTTTCTGTCCTTCTCTTTCCATTTCTTCCTTCCTTCCTTCCTCCCTCCCTTCCTTCTTTCTGTCCTTCTCTTTCCATTTCTTCCTTCCTTCCTCCCTCCCTTCCTTCTTTCTGTCCTTCTCTTTCCATTTCTTCCTTCCTTCCTCCCTCCCTTCCTTCTTTCTGTCCTTCTCTTTCCATTTCTTCCTTCCTTCCTTCCTCCCTCCCTTCCTTCTTTCTGTCCTTCTCTTTCCATTTCTTCCTTCCTTCCTCCCTCCCTTCCTTCTTTCTGTCCTTCTCTTTCCATTTCTTCCTTCCTTCCTCCCTCCCTTCCTTCTTTCTGTCCTTCTCTTTCCATTTCTTCCTTCCTTCCTCCCTCCCTTCCTTCTTTCTGTCCTTCTCTTTCCATTTCTTCCTTCCTTCCTCCCTCCCTTCCTTCTTTCTGTCCTTCTCGTTCCATTTCTTCCTTTCTTCCTCCCTCCCTTACTTCTTTCTGTCCTTCTCTCAGGAAAATGCTTTAGCCGGTTAACCCGGAGGCCATTGCAAAAATTAACATTGTAAAACGCTGGCAAAAAAATTGCACGTTTTGATATTTGGAGTGAAACTTTGAATCGCTTACTGCACACTTAAGCATTGACCTTTTGTCAGGTTAATTATGTCAGTAAATATGGAATTTGTCATTCATATCCAGGATATTGAAACTCAGTATTTTGTGTAATTACTTTCCGCAGCATAGCGGGAAAATGGACGAGAATCGATTTGTAGCCGTCACCAGCAGCAATGCAGCGAAAATCTTCAACTTCTACCCCCAGAAGGGAAGGATCGCTAAGGGATGTGATGCTGATGTGGTCATATGGGATCCTAAGGCAACCAGGTGAGACAAGGATAAAGACCATCAAAGACGTTTCTCATTAAACACATAGTGAATTAGTGATGTTTAGCTAAATTATTAAATGTTTTGATGATGATGTTTTTTAAATCTTTGTGTATGCATATTGTCCAACTAGTAGCATTTCATCACTGCTATTAACTTCTTACACTGCAGATGGTGCTGACAAATTGAGCTTGCCACAAAGCCTGTCTTCAGGGTGAAAAACATTTGTCTAAATAAAAAAAGAGTTTCATGTTAACTAGCTATGGTACAGCCTGGATATAACTATAATACAGCCTGGATTTAACTAGCAATGGTACAGCCTGGATATAACTAACGTTAGCTAGGGTAGCTACAGCCTGGATATAACTAGATATGGTAGGCCTACAGCCTGGATATAACTAACTATGGTACAGCCTGGATATAACTAACTATGGTACAACCTGGATATAACTAGCTATGGTACAGCCTGGATATAACTAGCTATGGTACAGCCTGGATATAACTAACTATGGTACAGCCTGGATATAACTAGCTATGGTACAGCCTGGAAATAACTAACTATGGTACAGCCTGGATATAACTAACTATGGTACAGCCTGGATATAACTAACGTTTGCTATAGTACAGCCTGGAAATAACTAGCTATGGTACAGCCTGGAAATAACTAACTATAGTACAGCCTGGATATAACTAACTATGGTACAGCCTGGATATAACTAGCTATGGTACAGCCTGGAAATAACTAACTATGGTACAGCCTGGATATAACTAACTATGGTACAGCCTGGATATAACTAACTATGGTACAGCCTGGATATAACTAACTATGGTACAGCCTGGATATAACTAGCTATGGTACAGCCTGGAAATAACTAACTATGGTACAGCCTGGATATAACTAGCTATGGTACAGCCTGGAAATAACTAACTATGGTACAGCCTGGATATAACTAACTATGGTACAGCCTGGATATAACTAGCTATGGTACAGCCTGGATATAACTAACTATGGTACAGCCTGGATATAACTAACTATGGTACAGCCTGGATATAACTAACTATGGTACAGCCTGGATATAACTAGCTATGGTACAGCCTGGATATAACTAACTATGGTACAGCCTGGATATAACTAACTATGGTACAGCCTGGATATAACTAGCTATGGTACAGCCTGGATATAACTAACTATGGTACAGCCTGGATATAACTAACTATGGTATAGCCTGGAAATAACTAACTATGGTACAGCCTGGATATAACTAACTATGGTACAGCCTGGATATAACTAGCTATGGTACAGCCTGGATATAACTAACGTTTGCTATAGTACAGCCTGGAAATAACTAGCTATGGTACAGCCTGGATATAACTAACTATGGTACAGCCTGGATATAACTAACTATGGTACAGCCTGGATATAACTAGCTATGGTACAGCCTGGATATAACTAGCTATGGTACAGCCTGGATATAACTAACTATGGTACAGCCTGGATATAACTAACTATGGTACAGCCTGGATATAACTAACTATGGTACAGCCTGAATATAACTAGCTATGGTACAGCCTGGATATAACTAGCTATGGTACAGCCTGGATATAACTAGCTATGGTACAGCCTGGATATAACTAACTATGGTACAGCCTGGATATAACTAACTATGGTACAGCCTGGATATAACTAACTATGGTACAGCCTGAATATAACTAGCTATGGTACAGCCTGGATATAACTAACTATGGTACAGCCTGGATATAACTAGCTATGGTACAGCCTGGATATAACTAACTATGGTACAGCCTGGATATAACTAACTATGGTACAGCCTGGATATAACTAGCTATGGTACAGCCTGGATATAACTAACTATGGTATAGCCTGAATATAACTAGCTATGGTACAGCCTGGATATAACTAACTATGGTACAGCCTGGATATAACTAACTATGGTACAGCCTGGATATAACTAACTATGGTACAGCCTGGATATAACTAGCTATGGTACAGCCTGGATATAACTAACTATGGTACAGCCTGGATATAACTAACTATGGTACAGCCTGGATATAACTAACTATGGTACAGCCTGGATATAACTAGCTATGGTACAGCCTGGATATAACTAACTATGGTACAGCCTGGATATAACTAACTATGGTATAGCCTGGAAATAACTATGGTACAGCCTGGATATAACTAACTATGGTACAGCCTGGATATAACTAACTATGGTACAGCCTGGATATAACTAACTATGGTATAGCCTGGAAATAACTAACTATGGTACAGCCTGGATATAACTAACTATGGTACAGCCTGGATATAACTAGCTATGGTACAGCCTGGATATAACTAACTATGGTATAGCCTGGAAATAACTAACTATGGTACAGCCTGGATATAACTAACTATGGTACAGCCTGGATATAACTAACTATGGTACAGCCTGGATATAACTAACTATGGTACAGCCTGGATATAACTAACTATGGTACAGCATGGATATACAGTAGAAGGTGAAGGTGGATCTTTCATCCAGTAGGGCCAACACACACCAGCTGAGACCCTTCCCACAAGGCACCAGCCGTGACATCACTGCTGTGTCATCTGCATCGTTCAAATTAAGATAATTTAAAAAGGAAGAATTGCACCATTTATATCTCTTATTGCACTGAATCCATTGGACGTATGAGTAATGTTTTGGGAAATTAAATAATGGGGTTATGAATAATCCCAGTGAGCAATTCAACATGCTTATGTAAGCACTGATGTTTTGTGCATGAGTGAGATAGCAATATCCGGTTGTGACGTAGTCATTTCTTTTATGTTGAGGTTGACACATTTTCTCATAAATGTAGACCGGTTTACTCTGAGTCTGCATCACAATACAAAATACTTGAATGTACAGATTAAAATTGTTATTTTAAGTCAAATATATGGTGTCGTTTTGAATTGGCCAATGGGAAGGGCTGCATAAGTGTCATTCCACACACACACACACACACACACACACACACACACACACACAATCTGTACTGTACATATCTCTACTAAGCAGTAAACTAGACTAGCGTATGTGTGCATGCAAGGCAAGGAGCTAGCAACAGCCATAACAGGCTTACACAACCCAGCAGTAACATCACTGCTTTCTTTCCTCTGGAATCTGGGCTAGGTCCCTCAAGACAAATCACAAAGTGTTGATGTGAGCTGATGAAGGGGTAGGAAGGAGGATGAACCCCAGTGTAATTTTGCTGTAAATGAATTTCATGATAATGTGAGATGAGGCTCTTGTGTAAGTGTTGCTCAGCTCAGCTCAGACAGACCTTGTGAATATTACTAATGCATGCAGCTCTGGAATGAGGAAGAGTTCTAGTCCCTACCTCACCTCTTAGCCTTGATGACTACATCATGTCCAATTCTATTTCAGATCAATTCTAGGCTTGTGTGGTTGTCAAGTCTCTGCACCCAGAACCAAATTAGCTACTGGATTATGTCTTGTAACATTTTAATGTTAGGGCTGTGATGAGAGACTAGCGGTTGTATAGTAATCCTATAGTATACAGTTATATATTGTAGTACACTATAGTAGCATTGTTTGTTGTACAGCATGTGTGCTACCACTGTGTTCTAGTGCTATGGTGTGATTGAAGCTTTGTAGCCCTTCATGTTTGATTTTTGTAACAGTGAATTCATCTGTGAAACTGCCTAATTAATTGGCCTAAATGTGGCTTAAAAACATCAGGGGCCGAGGGCAAGATTGAGTTATCCAATGTAATGACGCTACTGTAGTTCTGCATCCCAAATAGCATCTTATTCCCTACATAGTGCACTAGCTTTGACCAGAGCCCTATGGGATATAGGGTGCCATTTAGGACATATCCTTTGGGTTTGTGTCATTAGTGGGATGGGAAAAATAACTCTCTTCTCCTTCCCCTTTTTTAGATTTTGTTTTGTTATTATTTTATTGCCGCTACACTTGAAAGATGACTGTGGAGGGAAATATTACCTGTCATAACAGCATTGTCATTCATAATGTATTAAAACAATTATTCGTTTGTCACAAATGATTTGAATTGTAAGATTGCTTTCTCTCTTCAAGTTGCTGATATAGTTTTATCGTTTTTATTTCTCAGCAGAAACCATTTAAAGGTTACAGTTGTACCTTCCATTAGACACAGCGTTTCTTAAATGCAAACTTTAAAAGTGAGCTGTATCATCTGTCAGTTAATTTAAACTGCTCATTTACATGTATCGTCCCATTCCTGCCCTAGGCATATGGCAGGCAGTATAATGTCTGGATACCCGGGTAGCAAGCAGCACTATTCTTTTTAGTGTGCTTATGCAGCACTTTTCAAATAGCCTCCACAATAGTACTGTAAGAAAACGCTGAAAATGTTTAGACACAATTTATTGACTGAAAAATATTGCAGATGACGTGCCTTGTAAGCTGTTTTTCTCCTCATGTTCCAAATACTATTATGATGTATTGGTACTTAGACCAGAGAATGTCATTTGCCAGTAGCTTTCAGAATCAAAGCGAGAGGAAACAGACTCATTTTTATCTATCTTCTAAACTGTGTGTGTAGAAAAACACAGTTGTAAAACATATCTTCTTTAAATGTTATTTTATTATTTATTTTTTAAAATTAGAACAAAAATCATAGTATATATACAGTGAGGGAAAAAAGTATTTGATCCCCTGCTGATTTTATAGGTTTGCCCACTGATAAAGAAATTATCAATCTATAATTTTAATGGTAGGTTTATTTGAACAGTGAGAGACAGAATAACAACAACAAAATCCAGAAAAACGTATGTCAAAAATGTTATAAATTGATTTGCATTTTAATTAGGGAAATAAGTATTTGACCCCTCTCAATCAGAAAGATTTCTGGCTCCTAGGTGTCTTTTATACAGGTAACGAGCTGAGATTAGGAGCACGCTCCTAATCTCAGCTTGTTACCTGTATAAAAGAAACCTGTCCACAGATGCAATCAATCAATCAGATTCCAAACTCTCCACCATGGCCAAGACCAAAGAGCTCTCCAAGGATGTCAGGGACAAGATTGTAGACCTACACAAGACTGGAATGGGCTACAAGACCACCGCCAAGCAGCTTGGTGAGAAGGTGACAACAGTTGGTGCGATTATTCACAAATGGAAGAAACACAAAATAACTGTCAATCTCACTCGGCCTGGGGCTCCATGCAAGATCTCACCTCGTGGAGTTGCAATGATCATGAGAACGGTGAGAAATCAGCCCAGAACTACACGGGAGGATCTTGTCAATGATCTCAAGGCAGCTGGGACCATAGTCACCAAGAAAACAATTGGTAACACACTACGCCGTGAAGGACTGAAATCCTGCAGCGCCCGCAAGGTCCCCCTGCTCAAGAAAGCACATATACAGGCCCGTCTGAAGTTTGCCAATGAACATCTGAATGATTCAGAGGAGAACTGGGTGAAAGTGTTGTGGTCAGATGAGACCAAACTCGAGCTCTTTGGCATCAACTCAACTCGCCGTGTTTGGAGGAGGAGGAATGCTGCCTATGACCGCAAGAACACCATCCCCACCGTCAAACATGGAGGTGGAAACATTATGCTTTGGGGGTGTTTTTCTGCTAAGGGGACAGGACAACTTCACCGCATCAAAGGGACGATGGACGGGGCCATATACCGTCAAATCTTGGGTGAGAACCTCCTTCCCTCAGCCAGGGCATTGAAAATTGGTAGTGGATGGGTATTCCAGCATGACAATGACCCAAAACACACGGCCAAGGCAACAAAGGACTGGCTCAAGAAGAAGCACATTAAGGTCCTGGAGTGGCCTAGCCAGTCTCCAGACCTTAATCCCATAGAAAATCTGTGGAGGGAGCTGAAGATTCTAGTTGCCAAACGTCAGGCTCAAAACCTTAATGACTTGGAGAAGATCTGCAAAGAGGAGTGGGACAAAATCCCTCCTGAGATGTGTGCAAACCTGGTGGCCAACTACAAGAAACGTCTGACCTCTGTGATTGCCAACAAGGGTTTTGCCACCAAGTACTAAGTCATGTTTTGCAGAGGGGTCAAATACTTATTTCCCTCATTAAAATGCAAATGTATTAATAACATTTTTGACGTACGTTTTTGTGGATTTTTTTGTTGTTATTCTGTCTCTCACTGTTCAAATTAACCTACCATTAAAATTATAGACTTATAATTTCTTTGTCAGTGGGCAAACATACAAAATCAGCAGGGGATCAAATACTTTTTTCCCTCACTGTATATATATATATATATATGTGTTCGTGTATGTATGTGTGTTTTCACTTTGTCATTATGGGGTATTGTGTGTAGATGGGTGAGAATTTTTCAATATTTAATCCATTTTGAATTCAGGCTTTAACACAACAAAATGTTGAAGAAGTCAAGTGGTATGAATACTTTCTGAAGGCACTGTATATATACAGTGCATTCGGAAAGTACTCAGACCCCATTCCTTTTTCCACATTTTGTTACGTTACAGCCTTATTCTAAAATGGATAAAATAAAACAATTTCCTCATCAATCTACACACAATACCCCATAATGACAAATCGAAAACTTTTTTGCAAATGTATTAAAAATAAAAACAGAAATACCTTATTTACATAAGTATTCAGACCCTTTGCTATGAGACCCGATATTGAGCTCAGGTGCATCCTGTTTCCATTGATCATCCTTGAGATGTTTCTACAACTTGACTGGAGTCCACCTGTGGAAAGTTCAATTGACTGGACATGATTTGGAAAGGCACACACCTGTTTATATAAGGTCCCACAGTTGACAGTGCATGTCAGAGCAAAAACCAAGCCAAGAAATTGTCCGTAGAGCTCCGAGACAGGATTGTGTCAAGGCACAGATCTGGGGAAGGGTACCAAATAATGTATGCAGCATTGAAGTCCCCAAGAACACAGTGGCCTCAATCATTCTTAAATGGAAGAAATGTGGAACCACCAAGACTCTTCCTAGAGCTGGCCGCCCGGCCAAACTGAGCAATCGGGGGAGAAGAGCCTTGGTCAGGGAGGTGACCAAGAACCCGATGGTCTCACTGACAGAGCTCCAGAGTTCCTCTGTGGAGATGGGAGAACCCTCCAGAAGGACAACCATCTCTGCAGCACTCCACCAATCAGGCCTTTATGGTAGAGTGGCCAGACGGAAGCCACTCCTCAGTAAAAGGCACATGACAGCCCTCTTGGAGTTTGCCAAAAGGCACCTAAAGGACTCTCAGACCATGAAAAACAAGATTATCTGGTCTGATGAAACCAAGATTAAACTATTTTTCCTGAATGCCAAGCGTCACGTCTGGAGGAAACCTGGCACCATCCCTACGGTGTAGCATGGTGGTGGCAGCATCATGCTGTGGGGATGTTTTTCAGCGGCAGGGACTGGGAGACTAGTCAGGATCGAGGGAAAGATGAACGGAGCAAAGTACAGAGAGATCCTTGATGCTCCAGAGCGCTCAGGACCTCAGACTGGGGCGAAGGTTCACCTTCCAACAGGACAACGAGCATAAGCACATAGCCAAGACAACGCAGCAGTGGCTTCGGGACAAGTCTCTGAATGTCCTTGAGTGGCCCAGCCAGAGCCTGGACTTGAACCCGATTCAACATCTCTGGAGAGACCTGAAAATAGCTGTGCAGCGACGCTCCCCATCCAACCTGACAGAGCTTGAGAGGATCTGCAAAGAAGAATGGGAGAAACTCCCCAAATACAGGTGTGCCAAGCTTGTAGCGGCATACCAAAGAAGACTCAAGGCTGTAATCGCTGCCAAAGGTGCTTCAACAAAGTACTGAGTAAAGGATCTGAATACTTAAGTAAATGTGATATTTCAATTTTTTATTTGTAATACATTTGCAAAAATGTCTAAAAACCTGTTTTTGCTTCGTCATTATGGAGTATTGACGAGGGAGAAAAAACGATTTAATAAATTTTTGAATAAGGCTGTACATAACAAAATGTGGAAAAAGTCAAGGGTCTGAATATTTTCTGAATGCTGTGCAAATACAGTGCATTCGGAAAGTATTCAGACCCCTTCCCTTCCTCATCATTTTGTTACGTTACAGCCTTATTCTCATCTACACTGATTGAAGTGGATCTAACAAGTGACATCAATAAGAGATCATAGCTTTCAGCTGGTCAGTTAAAAGCTCTGACGAAGGCCTTGAGGCCGATACGTAAAGCTTATTAATGAGCAGCGATACTAGCAAGAGCAGTGTGCGGGTTTCTTCATTTTTCTCATCTTATTCAACTGTTACCATGCACCTGCAACAAAGATAGCTCAGATGTGCGAGTGCCTTTTGAATTTTGAACCTGGTCAGTCTATGTCATGGAAAAAGCAGGTGTTCCTAATGGTTTGTCCACTCAGTATAGAATCAATATGTTGCATGAAATTAAATATTTGGAATTCAAATTTGTGGGAATTTGATTCTGTATTTAATACTGCATGGACTAAATCAAATAGAGGGCTCTGCTCAGCACTACCAATCCTTTGTGAATATTTTCCTGGAGAGAATACAAACCCTGTGACATTTAGAGAGGAAACATTATGTCATGTTTCATACCTCACGGAAAAAGCAGATACAATATTATGTCAATTTAAAGGCACTGGGAAATGTCCTCTTTGATTTCCACATGATAAAAATGTAAAAATCACTTTTTCTTAATCTATATTGATTGAAGTGGATTTAACAAGTGACATCAATAAGGGCACATCTAGCCACTGGGATTTTTGCCCATTCTTCAAGGCAAAACTGCTCCAGCTCCTTCAAGTTGGATGGTTTCCGCTGGTGTACAGCAATCTTTAAGTCATACCACAGATTCTCAATTGGATTGAGGTCTGGGCTTTGACTAGGCCATTCCAAGACATTTAAATGTTTTCCCTTGAACCACTTGAGTGTTGGTTTAGCAGTATGCTTAGGGTCATTGTCCTGCTGGAAGGTGAACCTCCGTCCCAGCCTCAAATCTCTGGAAGATTGAAACAGGTTTCCCTCAAGAATTTCCCTGTATTTAGCGCCATCCATCATTCCTTCAATTCTGACCAGTTTCCCAGTCCCTGCCGATGAAAAACATCCCCACAGCATGATTCTGCCACCACCATGCTTCACAGTGGTGATGGTGTTCTCTGGGTGATGAGAGATGTTGGGTTTGCGCCTTTGCGTTTTCCTTGATGGCCAAAAAGCTCAATTTTAGTCTCATCTGACCAGAGTACCGTCTGAGTTTTGGTGGGCAGCCCTCCCTTGGCAGGTTTGTTGTGGTGCCATATTCTTTCCATTTTTTAAATAATGGATTTAATGGTGCTCCGTGGGATGTTCAGAGTTTCTGATATTTTTTTATAACCCAACCCTGATCTGTACTTCTCCACAACTTTGTCCCTGACCTGTTTGGAGAGCTCCTTGGTCTTCATGGTGCTGCTTGCTTGGTGGTGCCCCTTGCTGAGTGGTATTGCAGACTCTGGGGCCTTTCAGAACAGATGTATATATACTGAGATCATGTGACACTTAGATTGCACACAGGTGGACTTTATTTAACTAATTATGTGACTTCTGAAGGTAATTGGTTGCACCAGATCTTATTTAGGGGCTTCATAGCAAAGGGGGTGAATACATATGCACGTACCACTTTTCCGTTATTACTTTTTTTGAATGTTTTGAAACAAGTTATTTTTTTCATCTCACTTCACCAATTTTGACTATTTTGTGTAGGTCCATTACATGAAATCCAAATAAAAATCCATTTAAATTACAGGTTGTAATGCAACAAAATAGGAAAAACACCAAGGGGGATGAATACTTTTGCAAGGCACTGTACAATAAGTCCATGACAACAAAAAGACAACAGTCACACAGTGGCGGAATAAATTCAACTAAACATACGTTTGTTTCATCACAAAACCGGAGAGCAGCATCAGTCCGGTGAAGTCCACAAAGCAAATATTGCATACAAACAGTTATCACCTACAGCATGGTCAAGCAATTAAACATTTTCGACAGTTTACTAAACAAGTACTGATTTAGAACCACGGAGTTACCGCAAGTCAGCACAAAGAAAACAGGAGCACTGCTATTCCAGCACCATTTCATCTTAAAGATTTAAACATAATAAAATCAACAAGGCTATATACGCTAAGTTTAATACACTGAAAACAAACTTAAAGATACCAAAAACAACTTAGTCCAATCAATGTTGCTAAATATCATGTGGCTGTCCATGGAACTGATTTCTACATATTGAACTTCAATCTTCTCAGGCCAGTGGCACAACATATTAATTTATGGTTAGATCAGAATCGCCGTCGTAATCATTGGCGATCTCCATCCATGGCTTAGGAAAGGGCCGATTTAGAAAGCTAGCTACTGCAAAACATCAACACAAGCAGACCCGAAACCGACCCGTTTTTCTGAAAATAACGTTTTGCAAAGGAAATTATTTGATTGGTCTGAAGCCAAATCCAAACTGGCCTCCTTGGGGGGCGTTTTGCTGCACCAGGACAACCCACAGTTGACATCAGCATCAATCAATCAAATGCTACGGCGGCAACATGTTATATTATTTTGGTCCAGACAGCATCAAATACATGGGCTACACATACAAGTACTTCCAAGATGACGTAGCAGTGCGGTCGTGTACTCTGTGTGTGTCCGTGTAAATAGCCAGTTTTTTGTATTTTTCGTACATATTTCCCTATCACACTTTTCATCCTTCTACTAAATATACTTTCCTGCAACCGCCTCACTCAATGTGGAACGGATTATATTATTGACTTACCTTTTATCTAGAATCTCCAGTTGAAACTAGCTAGCCAGCTAACTAGCTACTTGCTATTAGCCACCGTTAGCGGTTTTCACCCAGAACGTCGGATTTTCTGCCGGAAACTGAATCACTGGACATTAACACTGGATCGCAACTAGCTAGCCGCAACCGAATGGATGTTGCTGTTGGCTAATCACCACTGCCCCCGAAGCAAGCACCAGTTAGCCTTGAGCTAGCCTCGAGCCAGGCCCATATCCCGGCTATCTAGCTCTCTGTCTACCGGACGGGGGTGGCCAGCTAACTAGCTACTTGCTATTAGCCACCATTAGCGATTTTTCACCATTGTCCGTGGCCTGCACGACCTACCAGCCAGCTCTAGCCTGGACTATTATCGGCCAGTCTGCACTGTCTGTACAGCGCGTTATCGACCCAGAACATATCGTTTTTTCTGCCGGAATCACTGAATCACTGGATCTTTAACACCGGATCATCGCAACTAGCTAGCTGAAACCAAATGGATGTTGTTGTTGGCTAATCAGCCTTGAGCTAGCCTCGAGTCAGGCCCATCTCCCGGCTATCTACCTCTCTGTCAACTGGACGGGACCTCCTAGAGTCGACACGGAGCCCCGCCGATCCATCACGACTGGTCTGCCGAAGTAATCGTCTGTGGTTTCAACAGGCTTCCCATTGCAACGACCACGAAGATCCATCTGCTAGCCCCGGCCCGCTAGCACACGCAAACAACAGCCGTGCTTCCGGCTAGCCTGTGCTGTAGGACCAATTCGAACTGCTCTCGGACTCACATATTGCTGTTCACTGGACCTTATGATCACTCAGCTGCACAGCTGATGCCTGCTGGACTGTTCCTTTACACGGTACCCTGTCCTGTTTATCTGTTTAGCCTCAGCCCAAACTTTTATCGCCATTACCAGTTGTTGTCTTAGCTCTCTCGAATAACACCTGTGATTGCTTTATGCCTCTCTTCCATGTCAATATGCCTTGCCTATTGCTGTTCCAGTTAGTTCTTATTATACAATTTCACTGTAAAGCCCCAAGTCCCTCTCAAACTGCCTCAAATAGCTCCTTTGTTCCACCCCCCATACACGCGGAGACCGGCTCAATCAGTGCCTCCAGTGATGCTATCTCTTTCAATGTTACCCAACGCTTAGGTTTACCTCCACTGTACTCATATCCTTCCATATCCTTGTCTGTACATAATGCCCTGAATCTATTCTACAATGCCCGGAAATCTGCCAACCTTAATTCTCTGTACCCAACGCACTAGAAGACCAGTTCTTAAAGCCTTTAGCCGTATCCTTATTCTAGTCCTCCTCTGTTCCTCTGGTGATGTAGAGGTTAACTGTCAAGGAGTCAGTGTAATGCGGTAGGACAAAGTCAGGCGCAGGACACAGAGCTAATCGAAAAACGTACTTTACTCGCAGGTATCTTAATGAACATACCTCCACGCAGGGAGGAACAAACCCGCTCACATACGACAACTAAAACATGAACAAACATGCACAACACACAGTGTGAGCCAGAGGGTTAAATAGGGAAAACATAATTACATGATGGGAAACAGGTGAGACCAATACAGACAAAACAAGTAGAACATAGAAACATGGATCGGTAGCAGCTAGTATTCCGGTGACGACAAACGCCGAAGCCTGCCCGAGCAAGGAGGAGGGGCGGCCTCGGCTGAATTTGTGACATTAACACAGGCCCTGCAGCCCCCAGTATCACTCCTACTCCTCAGGAGCTATCATTTGTTGCCTTCTGTAACCGTAAAAGCATTGGTTTTTTGCATGTTAACATCAGAAGCCTCCTCCCTAAGTTTGAGTTATTCACTGCGTTAGCACACTCCGCCAACCAACCCTGGTGTTCTAGCAGCGTCTGAATCCTGGCTTAGGAAGGCCACCAAAAATTCAGAAATGTCCATCCCCAACTACAAAATTTTCCGTCTAGATAGAACTGCCAAAGGGGGTGGAGTTGCAATCTACTGTAGAGATAGCCTGCAGAGCTCTATCATATTATCCAGGTCTGTGCCCAAACAGTTTGAGCTCCTACTTCTAAAAATCCACCTTTCCAGAAATAAGTCTCTCACTCTTGCCGCTTGCTACAGACCCCCCTCAGCCCCCAGCTGTGCCTGGACACCATATGTGAATTGATTGCCCCCCATCTATCCTCAGAGTTCGTACTGCTTGGTGACCTAAACTGGGATATGCTTAACACCCCGGCCATCCTACAATCCAAACTAGATGCCCTCAATCTCATACAAATTATCAAGGAACCTACCAGGTACAACCCTAAATCCGTAAACATGGGCACCCTTATAGATTTCATCCTCACTAACTTACCCTCTAAATACACCTCCGCTGTCTTCAACCAGGATCTCAGCGATCACTGCCTTATTGCCTGCGTCCGTAACGGGTCCGCGGTCAAACGACCACCCCTCATCACTGTCAAACGCTCCCTAAAACACTTTAGCGAGCAGGCCTTCCTAATTGTCCTGGCCCAGGTATCCTGGATGGATATCGATCTCATTCCGTCAGTAGAGGATGCCTGGTTGTTCTTTAAAAGTGCTTTCCTCTCAATCTTAAATAAGTATGCCCCATTCAAAAACTTCAGAACTAAGAACAGATATAGCCCCTGGTTCTCCTCAGACTTGACTGCAATTGACTAGCACAAAAACGTCCTGTGGCGTACTGCATTAGCATCGAATAGCCCCTACGATATGCAACATTTCAGGGAAGTTAGGAACCAATATACACAAGCAGTTAGGAAAGCAAAGGCTAGCTTTTTCAAACAGAAATTTGCATCCTGTAGCACTAACTCCAAAAGGTTTTGGGACACTGTAAAGTCCATGGAGAATAAGAGCACCTCCTCCCAGCTGCCCACTGCACTGAGGCTAGGAAACACTATCACCACCGATAAATCTACAATAATCGAGAATTTCAACAAGCATTTTGCTACGGCTCGCCATGCTTTCCACCTGGCTACCACTACCCCGGTCACCAGCTCTGCAACCTCCGCTGCAACTTGCCCATGGACCTATGGCAGTCTCTATGGGGGTGCCACAGGGTTCAATTCTTGGGCCGACTCTTTTCTCTGTGTATATCAATGATGTCGCTCTTGCTGCTGGTGATTCTCAGATCCACCTCTACGCAGACGACACCATTTTGTATACATCTGGCCCTTCATTGGACACTGTGTTAACAAACCTCCAAACGAGCTTCAATGCCTTACAACACTCCTTCCGTAGCCTCCAACTGCTCTTAAACACAAGTAAAACTAAATGCATGCTCTTCAATAGAACGCTGCTGGCACCCGCCCACCCGACTAGAATCACTACTTTAGACGGGTCTGACCTAGAGTATGTGGACAACTACAAACACCTAGGTGTCTGGTTAGACTGTAAACTCTCCTTCCAGACTCACATTAAGCATCTCCAATCCAAAGTTAAATCTAGAATCGGCTTCCTATTTCGCAACAAAGCCTCCTTTACTCATGCTGCCAAACATGCCCTCGTAAAACTGACTATCCTACCGATCCTTGACTTTGGCGATGTCATTTGCAAAATAGCCTCCAACACTCTACTCAGCAAATTGGATGTAGTCTATCACAGTGCCATCTGTTTTGTCACCAAAGCCCCATATACTACCCACCACTGTGACCTGTACGCTCTTGTTGGCTGGTCCTCACTACATAATCGTCGCCAAACCCACTGGCTCCAGGCCATCTATAAATCACTGCTAGGCAAATCCCCGCCTTATCTTAGCTCATTGGTCACCATAGCAACACCCACCCATAGTATGCGCTCCAGCAGGTATATCTCACTGGTCATCCCCAAAGCCAACACCTCCTTTGGCTGCCATTCCTTCCAGTTCTCTGCTGTCAATGACTGGAACGAACTGCAAAAATCTCTGAAGCTGTAGACTCTTATCTCCCTCACTAACTTTAAGCATCAGTTGTCAGAGCACCTTACCGATCACTGCACCTGTACACAGCCATCTGAAATTAGCCCACCCAACTACCTCATCCCCATATTGTTATTTATTTTGCTCATTTGCACCCCAGTATCTCTATTTGCACATCATCTCTTGCACATCTATCATTCCAGTGTTAATACTAATTGTAATTATTTTGCACTATGGCCTATTTATTGCCTTACCTCAATAACTAGCTACATTTGCACACACTGTATATATATTTTCTGTTGTATTTTTGACTTTAGGTTTTGTTTTACCCCATATGTAACTCTGTGTTGTTGTTTTTATCGCACTGCTTTGCTTTATCTTGGTCAGGTTGCAGTTGTAAATGAGAACTTGTTCTCAACTGGCTTACCTGTTTAAATAAAGGTGAAATAAAAATAAAAATACTGAGACAGAGAGGCGCTGTTTTCCTCGCTCTGATAAGTTATCCGGTGAGATTCAGCCACTTGTGAATTGACTGAAAATTATGAAAATACAGGGAGAGACGAAATATACATTATGGCATCCATGAATACATGCCACTGTTGGTCAGTCTGTCATGGAAAGAGCAGGTGTTCCCAATGTTTTGTACACTCAGTATGTATATATATATATGTATATATATACAGTGAGGGAAAAAAGTATTTGATCCCCTGCTGATTTTGTACGTTTGCCCACTGACAAAGACCTGATCAGTCTATACTTTTAATGGTAGGTTAATTTGAACAGTGAGAGACAGAATAACAACAAAAAAATCCAGAAAAACGCATGTCAAAAATGTTATAAATTGATTTGCATTTAAAGAGGGAAATAAGTATTTGACCCCTCTGCAAAACATGACTTAGTACTTGGTGGCAAAACCCTTGTTGGCAATCACAGAGGTCAGACGTTTCTTGTAGTTGGCCACCAGGTTTGCACACATCTCAGGAGGGATTTTGTCCCACTCCTCTTTGCAGATCTTCTCCAAGTCATTAAGGTTTCGAGGCTGACGTTTGGCAACTCGAACCTTCAGCTCCCTCCACAGATTTTCTATGGGATTAAGGTCTGGAGACTGGCTAGGCCACTCCAGGACCTTAATTTGCTGCTTCTTGAGCCACTCCTTTGTTGCCTTGGCCGTGTGTTTTGGGTCATTGTCATGCTAGGATACCCATCCACGACCCATTTTCAATGCCCTGGCTGAGGGAAGGAGGTTCTCACCCAAGATTTGACGGTACATGGCCCCGTCCATCGTCCCTTTGATGTGGTGAAGTTGTCCTGTCCACTTAGCAGAAAAACACCCCCAAAGCATAATGTTTCCACCTCCATGTTTGACGGTGGGGATGGTGTTCTTGGGGTCATAGGCAGCATTCTCCAAACACGGCGAGTTGAGTTGATGCCAAAGAGCTTGATTTTGGTCTCATCTGACCACAACACTTTCACCCAGTTCTACTCTGTTCTTTGGCAAACTTCAGACGGGCCTGTATATGTGCTTTCTTGAGCAGGGGGACCTTGTGGGCGCTGCAGGATTTCAGTCCTTCACGGCGTAGTGTGTTACTAATTGTTTTCTTGGTGACTATGGTCCCAGCTGCCTTGAGAACATTGACAAGATCCTCCCGTGTAGTTATGGGCTGATTCCTCACCGATCTCATGATCATTGCAACTCCACGAGGTGAGATCTTGCATGGAGCCCCAGGCCGAGGGAGATTGACAGTTCTTTTGTGTTTCTTCCATTTGCGAATAATCACACCAACTGTTGTCACCTACTCACCAAGCTGCTTGGCGATGGTCTTGTAGCCCATTCCAGACTTGTGTAGGTCTACAATCTTGTCCCTGACATCCTTGGAGAGCTCTTTGGTCTTGGCCATGGTGGAGAGTTTGGAATCTGATTGATTGATTGCTTCTGTGGACAGGTGTCTTTTATACAGGTAACAAACTGAGATTAGGAGCACTCCCTTTAAGAGTGTGCTCCTAATCTCAGCTCGTTACCTGTATAAAAGACACCTAGGAGCCAGAAATCTTTCTGATTGAGAGGGGGTCAAATACTTATTTCCCTCATTAAAATGCAAATCAATTGATAACATTTTTGACAAGCGTTTTTCTGGATTATTTTGTTGTTATTCTGTCTCGCACTGTTCAAATAAACCTACCATTAAAATTATAGACTGTGTCAGTGGGCAGAATGTCATGAGTGTGCAAAGCTGTCATCAAGGCAAAGGGTGGCTATTTGAAGAATCTCAAATATAAAATATATTTAGATTTGTTTAACACTTTTTTGGTTACTACATGATTCCATATGTGTTATTTCATAGTTTTGATGTCTTCACTATTATTCTACAATGTAGAAAATAGTAAAAATTAAGAAAAACCCTTGAATGAGTAGGTCCAAACCTTTGACTGGTACTGTATATCAACTCAGCAAAAAAAGAAACTCACTGTCTCACTGTCAACTGCATTTATTTTCAGCAAACTTAACGTGTAAATATATGTATGAACATAACAAGATTCAACAACTGAGACATAAACTGAACAAGTTCCACAGACATGTGACTAACAGAAATTGAATAATGTGTCACTGAACAAAGGGGGGGGGGGGGGTCAAAATCAAAAGTAACAGTCAGTATCTGGTGTGGCCACCAGCTTCATTAAGTACTGCAGTGCATCTCCTCCTCATGGACTGCACCAGATTTGCCAGTTCTTGCTGTGAGATGTTACCCCACTCTTCCACTAAGGCACCTGCAAGTTCCCTGACATTTCTGGGGGGAATGGCCCTAGCCCTCAACCTCCGATCCAACAGGTCCCAGACGTGCTCAATGGGATTGAGATCCGGGTTCTTCGCTGGCCATGGCAGAACACTGACATTCCTGTCTTGCAAGAAATCACGCACAGAACGAGCAGTATGGCTGGTGGCATTTTCATGCTGGAGGGTCATGTCAGGATGAGCCTGCAGGAAGGGTACCACATGAGGGAGGAGAATGTCTTCCCTGTAACGCACAGCGTTGAGATTGCCTGCAATGACAACAAGCTCAGTCCGATGATGCTGTGACACACCGCCCCAGACCATGATGGACCCTCCACCTCCAATTCGATCCCACTCCAGAGTACAGGCCTCGGTGTAACGCTCATTCCTTTGACGATAAACGTGAATCCGACCATCACCCCTGGTGAGACAAAACCGCGACTTGTCAGTGAAGAGCACTTTTTGCCAGTCCTGTCTGGTCCAGCGACAGTGGGTTTGTGCCCATAGGCGACGTTGTTGCCAGTGATGTCTGGTGAGGACCTGTCTTACAACAGGCCTACAAGCCCTCAGTCCAGCCTCTCTCAGCCTATTGCAGACAGTCTGAGCACTGATGGAGGGATAGTTTGTTCCTGGTGTAACTCGGACAGTTGTTGTTGCCATCCTGTACCTGTCCCGCAGGTGTGATGTTTGGATGTACCGATCCTGTGCAGGTGTTGTTACACGTGGTCTGCCACTGCGAGGACGATCAGCTGTCCGTCCTGTCTCCCTGTAGCGCTGTCTTAGGCATCTCACAGTACGGACATTGCAATTTATTGCCCTGGTCACATCTGCAGTCCTTTTGCCTCCTTGCAGCATGCCTAAGGCACATTCACGCAGATGAGCAGGGACCCCGGGCATCTTTCTTTTGGTGTTTTTCAGAGTCAGTAGAAAGGCCTCTTTAGTGTCCTAAGTTTTCATAACTGTGACCTTAATTTCCTACCGTCTGTAAGCTGTTGTGTCTTAACGACCGTTCCACAGGTGCATGTTCATTCATTGTTTATGGTTCATTGAACAAGCATGGGAAACAGTGTTTAAGCCCTTTACAATGAATATCTGTGAAGTTATTTGGATTTTTACGAATTATCTTTGAAAGACAGGGTCCTGAAAAAGGGAAGTTTCTTTTTTTGCTGAGTTAATATATACGTTTATGGCTGTGTTTACATAGCCACCCTAAGAACCCAAATCTGATTTTCTTTTTATATCAGATTTTTCTGACTGTCCACACTCAGTTTTACATGTGACCCATATCAGATTTGCGCATGCACACTGATGTAGACTCTGAAGTAGCACTCAGATGCAATGCTCATTTCCTGTCACTGTTCCTTTAAATTGATGAGTGGTTGTCATGGTAACGACAGGTCATATGCAAAATAAATGACTTCAGAAAGAAAAAACCTGATCTGAATGTCCAGACAAAGGTTGCATATGGAGGATTGGGTTTGTATCAGGATTGAGATCCACAAATGGAGATGGTATAAATCGGAACTCAAAAGATCAGATTCCCTGTGTTTTTTTGCTGTTTACACATTAGGGAAAATATCAGATAGGTATCAGATATGCAAATAATTGGCAAGAACTCTGAATTGGGCTGCCTGTGTAAACACAGCCTATGTGTAACGTTAATTACTTGTAATGTCCTCATTCAACACAGTATTTGAACAAGTACATCTGCATCTGTTTGTTTGTGTGCATGTTTGTGCGCATGTAGGAAGATCTCTGCAGCAACGCACCACCAGGCTGTGGATTACAACATCTTTGAGGGCATGGAATGCCACGGTGTTCCCGTGGTGACTATCTCCAGAGGGAAGGTGGTCTATGAGAGAGGTCAGCTGAAGACCCAACCAGGAGAAGGCCGCTTCATCCCCAGACAGCCCTATGCAGAGTTCATCTACAAACGAGTCAACCAGAGGGAACAGGTCTGTCTCAATATTATGGCGCCTTGTGACTTATCGCTTTATTATAAAGTTTCATAATGTTCCGTGACTGCATCTATGATGTGCTATTAATGTATTTATAAGGCCCAATAACACTATATATTAAGGTTCTACAAGTGTTGTAGTTATACCTGTGTTATTAACACTGGTTTTTAAAAAGCAGTTTGTTTTCCAGGTGGGACAGCCTAGTCCTGTAATCAGGAAGCCTTATGATGGTGAAATCATCTCTATATAAAGGAATGGAACTCATCATGAAGTTATTTCTAGCTTCGGATCTACATGCAAAATGTTCTCTCAACTTTTCAAGGCTACCACGGGTCTGTGAATTTTGTTAAGCTGGACCAAGAGAAAATTAATGTTTGTTTGAATGCAGATGCCAGTGAATATTTTGATTCTGATGATATTATGTTGCCAAAGTATTTAGTAAAATGTATAAAATTTTATAAAATGTATTATGTTATTACTATGTGAAATAAACACTTGCATAGTTATATTTGATAGTGATGGTGATGCCCATTTAAACACATAACTTCCAACAATATTTATTTGTTATGTTTGTATCTGGCATATTGGGCATTGGACGAGACTCTACCCTTACCTCTGTGTTAAACTATGACCGGGATACCATCAAATGCACGTTGTATAGTAGCGCACAGTGTTTCACATTGAAAGGTAATTTCCACTTGAGCTGACATACGCAGCGTTTACCATGAATGCGATCTTCACAAACACCAGGGAAATTGTCGGTAGTGCAGTGCACAGTGCTGCAACGTGCCTTGGATTGGATCCTGGCTATGTAAAAAAGGCCCAGTGCTGTTGTCACACAGCATCACACTACACATTGGGATTGTCTCCTACTGGGAATGCTGGCATGCTGGCATGCTGGCATGGTACTGAGCCGCTGGGGCTCTGCAGACATAATGTGAGTTTATTAGAGGCACGCTACGGGTCAGTGGCAGCAGTGTATGAGTCACAGTCAGCCCACTCATCTCTGTGCCTTCTCTGTCGCTCTGCCTTCTCTTTCACTGTGCCTTCTCTCAGTAACAGACCTGGGTTAGTATATAATAGTATATATTTTCTTTAAAACACTCACACTGCACTTTACTGAATTTACCTGCCTGGCACAATTGAGCAATGACGTCCAATTATGTTATTAGGCAAACATTTTCACATTATCCTTTATCTTCATATACAGTGGGGTCCGACATTATTGACGCCCTTGATAAAGATGAGCAAAAATGCCTGTCTAAAATAAATAATTCAAATACTGAGATATATTGTAAGCTCTCAAAAAAGTTGTAAATTATATTATTTTATACTAATACAATTGCTGAGAGAAAAGGTAGGTGTAAAAATGAAATAGTTCATTGTCCACAAAATCAACATTTTGCAGTGACCATCTCAGTCTCTGGACTTGAAACCCATTGAAAACCTGTGGTATGAATTGATTAGGGCAGTCCATAAGCGCAGACTTAGGATATCAAGTATCTGGAAGGATTCTGTATTGAGGAATTTGGAAAAATGCTCAGTGCCGTTATTTTCGCAAGGTGAGGTATTGAAAGGTATTGAAAACAGGATTGTCAATAACTCTTTGAGAAAAAACAAATATTACTTGTTAAACAAAATCGTTCTCTCAGCAATTGTATTAGTATAAAATAAAATTTGAGCATACAATATAGCTCAGTATTTGAATGATTTATTTTATGCAGTCATTTTTGCACATCTTTATCAAGGTAGTCAATCATTTCGAACCCAACTCTAAATACCTTGAGACAAAATAATCTGGTAAATGTAACATCATATTTCAACGTTACAGAAGCTTAAAGGGGTACGTCTCCTGACTGACTGTCAGCATCCTGTGAAGGGCGATGTGTCACTGTCAGGACCCACTGTGGTAAATGAGCATTGTGGCATCTGGATATAATGCTAATGGAGTGTGACTAAACACCAAGTGCATGATGGGAGCTGAATAGTGGTGTGCACATTTAGGGAAGGTCTGGTTTGTGTGATGATGTTAGCGAAACTGTCCCTGTTGTTTTTGATCAACATTAAACAACTGAAACAGATGTCATGTTTTGCAGAACTATGTGTTCTCATTGCAGACAATTACCCTGTGCACTTATGATCATCCAAACTCCATAGGCATAGTAACAATGAAGAATATGCAGAAGTTAAAGACATGACATAGAGATACAAGAAGTTTATATCTCAGTTACTATGATTGAAGGCTGTGGTGTTTTTATTCTTTAAAATTAAGTGTCATTTTGTCCCAATTATTCATTGTTTGAACTATTTACATCTCACATTACATTGCTTCAAAAAGTTGCTTGGAAACCTTGGTAACCATAATTTAACCTTTATTTGTTTTATTATTATCAAAACAATTGTTTTACCTTTATTTATACAGGTACTTTAATTAACAAACTGAAATACTGTATCTATTTACAATGACAACATGTCATTAGTCTAGATTAGAGTTGTTATATAATGTAACGAGTTACATAATTCACATTTTCAACAAAAAAAGGTGTGTCTCACTTCTTCCTGTGGCAGCATAAAGTCTAGCTTGCTTGCTGAAAGGAGTCATCCTCCTGTGGTCTGTAGAGTATTGGACACCAGAAATCTGGCTGATGAAGAAAGTATGGCTTAATCAAACAGTACATTAGTAACATAAATATACTGTATCTATTGTCTTACTGAGAAATGACTCTGCACTTTTTCCCTGGGACAAATTATGACAATGTTCAGCGCTGTAGGCCACATAAGAAAATCTATGTAATATACAGTATTATACCATTCTAAGGTTTCCATCAGTGTTTCTCAATGATCTCTGGATTATACAGACCTTCTTGATGAGGGATTTCAGACTGCTTTCCTGAGCTTTCCTTTTCCCTTCCTTTCTTGATCTCTTCTTCAGGATCTTAGCATGCAGAAACTCCACCCTCTCCTCAGCGTTAGTGGAGAAGAACTGCTCACACACCATGAGCCTGATCTGTGTGAGCTTGGCAGACATCAGGGCCATGCTGAGAAGGGCAGCTAGTAACACAACCAGGGGCCGGATGGAGTCATAGAGTAGTAGTCTAGGTTTAGGAAGGCAACTCTTCTCAAAGAGGGACACCTGGTAGGAGAAATCCCTCCTGTCGATCTCCTCTGAAATGGTGACACCAATAACGGTCATGTCTTCCTGAAACAACAATGGTTCAGTACAGTAACAGGATTATAGCCTAGTGGCTAGATTGTGTTGAATGAATTAATGCAATAAATCATTGACTAAGACTGCACCTTGTTGTGTGTTTTACTAACATAGCTACTTACGTTTATGTTCATAAACAAAGGAACATGAAATGGCTCTAGCTCATGAAGTCGCATTCTGATGACCTCAACGAACCAGAACATGAGTACATCAACACCTATGAACAAGACCCAGGCTAGACAATGGGTGAACACTGGGAAACTGAATTTGAGCATTGCTTTCCCTTCCGTGGCACTGAGTCGAGGTGAAGGGATGGTGATGTAGCGTCTAGCCTCCTTCGGTGTGAGGGGGAGCACTGGAGGCCTTCCTTCTGCCTTCTGCTTCTCATCAAAATGAATGAACGTCCTGGTTATGTACATGTTTTCAAATTTCTTGTTGTGGCAGTATCTCCTCAAGTACAGCACTGTGAAGCCCATCAGTAGGAGGAAGTTGAAGGCAGGGAACAGTTTCTGACCTACAGAGGATATCGTGTCCACCGCGGCCCAGATGCTCTTTGCAGTTCCATTCAGAGTCCTCTCTGCTCCAACCAGCTTCTCCATGAACTTCTCAGAGTCTCCTCTGGATGTGACCTCCAGATCAGACACCAATTCCGCCACCCCGAAGTCTGTGAACGTTCTGAGTACATCACCGACCCATCTCAACATCCTGATGTAGTTACAGAGCGGTGTGGTGTTGATGGACACCCTCTTGGCCTGCAGGTTGCATACCATACTCCTACTGAGCCCTGTGATGTTCTCCAGCGTGTTCTGGACATTCTTGAGAACCACCAAACTGGTCCCAGCAGTGATGAGAACGTTCCGGCCCTGCCTCATCCCACAGGAGAGCACAAACAGAACCCCAAAGCAACGCACCCTCTTAGAGAGGAACAGAGAGGCCCCCACAACCACCCAGCAAGAGCATGCTATCCCAGCAGCCACCAGCAGGCCGTACTGCAGGACATAGCGCAGGTAGAGGAGGAGGATGGAGCTCAGGACGAGACTGAAGGTGAGACAGGTGATCAAGAGGACTGATCGGTCTCTCCAGCCCTGCCTGGTGTTTGTTGTGTATAGGGCTGCAGCAGCAGACCAGGAGTGATACAGGGTTCGTTTCAATTGAGGGCAAGTTGTTTTCATCATTGATGAAATCACAGTACCTGAGAAGGGTAGAACGAAAAATATGTGTCTGATAATACTGTAAATCCTTGAAAATTCCATGACTGAAATTTTGTCTCACAGATTAAGTGGCAAAAAAGTTGTTTGAATGAATCCAAAAGAAACAAGTGATTCATAGGTTATACCTGTGTAATTTCCATTTAACCATGTCATTTCTTGGTAAATATCTGGTCATTTATCTACGTAAAGTGCTACCCAAGCACACTGAAGAAAAATATTAAAACAAACAACCAGGTATTCAGGAAGAATAATCAAATAATCTATTAATATTAAGAGGACTGAGATATGCCTGAAAACCAAGAGGATAAATAAATATGATTTCATTTGATTTATCATGTCCATTAAAAAAAGTGTAACTCATATTTTGGGTAAAGTCTAGCATGACATATAGTTAGAGGGAACCAAAAGTTGCTTTAAAACTACAGTAACTGTTGACTATCTTGGGCAGACACTGGTGTGTCCAACCTTATACCTTAAACATAGTTTTTCATAACAATCCACCATTACTTTGGAAAGCATTACTAGAGCCTCACAAATTCAGCATTATCACAACACAGTGTCTCACTTACCTGCTGGTCCTCTGTGGTATGTCTGTATAGTAGATTATGTGAAGTGATGAGCAGAACTCTCAAGCTTTCATACCAATTTTAACCTTAACACTTACTCATTTCCCATTTAAAATTTCAGAACTTAGTCACCTCCCAGTCATCGCAATGGAGGCGTCGCTCACTTAACCGTCTAACGACACTGCAGGAGTTCATCTCACCAAACACGTGAAGAATAAACTGAAAATACAGTCCTGTCATTGTTGAAGTACAGCATTTTGTGATAGGTGGTTAAATTACTAACTAACATACTTAATTACTTACTTACTTACTATTCAAGTAGTACAACCTTCAATATAAGGAGAGCATTAGAGCATTGTTCATCATTCCAACATACCACTCTACACAGCTGTATATTGTGTGTGTTTTAACAACAGTAAAAGAGGAACTTTCTTTTTAGTTCAGAGTAAAATGTATTCCTGGTTCTCTCCAAAATGATAGGTTGTTCTTTCATCTGCAATGTCGGCAAATAATTTAGTGGAAGCACAACTTTGCAGTCATATGATGGGAAGTGGAACTGACTCCTACTACTTGTATCTTAACTTCCCCCAGCTTGAACTTAGTATTGATTAGTTCACATGCTGTATACAGTTCTGAAATACTAAATGAAATATCTGTAGTGTAGACTGTAGTATAGGTAGGAACCATTAGTGGGTCACAAAGGATGTGACCTTTATGTTGGTACTTGCCAGACAGTTTGTTATTGTAAAAGATAATGGGTTTTCCTTTTTACTCTACCTGGAGAAATAAAGATAGTAATTTGTGGATATTGTGGAACAACCTACCTTGAGGAATAAAGATAGCAATTTGTGGATGTTTTGGAACAGGAAATAGTCATGCCCAGATAGATAAAAATGCTCTTGTATGTTGATATTGTTCGCTGTGACTCAGTGTCAGTGTAATATCCATTTTTTATTTGAAAAATAACTTACATAAATCTCTGTACTCAACCATACTTCACCAAGACATAGCCTTGGCATAAACACATTGCACCAAAACAAAATAAAAGAAAAGGCATTCAAAAGGGTAAATAACATATTTCTTTGTCATCATGTGAGACATTATTCCTATTCCAAAAGATTCTATTAATCTATTTATGTTTGCTTGTTTTATTCAAATTTCTAATATGTACAATGTAAATCAAAAATGAAAGTATATAGCTTGTTATAGCAACAAGATATTGGATGGACATTAGAATGTATAGGTTTAACATGGAAAAGGAATAACGTCTCAGTTTATTTTCATTCAGACATAACTGTAAGATTCATATACCTCTCATACACAAGAAGCAAAAATAGAAAATAAAATATAAACTGGTCTTGGCTTGTAAATAAACTAATAAAAATATATGAAATTAAATTTATTTTCACAAAAACAAAAAAACTAAATTCATATTGTGTGGCAATATCCCATGTTGCTCATCCTCACAAACAGTGCCTGAACTACACAGCAATATACATAAGTTGTATGTTTGCTGCTTCTTGCTTGGAAATAAATATCCCTCTTGCTGTACCAATACAGATTATTTTTGCATGTTAGTTAACAATACTGAAATAAAATACACTTGCAACCAAAACTTTTTTGTCAACCTCCAATGAATATAAAGTATTTTTACTTGTCATTCTTTTTGAAAAATTGGAAATAAAATATGATCTAGGAGTTGGTGGAATGTTTTGTTAAAACGTTTTAATAGTTTGGCCATGAAAGTAACTAATTCATTTGCTGTAGAATTCAATTGAAGGTGAGGGGAAAAAGTAACGAAGTTGACATGCACTGTACAAGAAACTGCAAAAACCCCAAATATCATCTTTATCAAAACATGCTGAGTTACTTTAAGGTGTGCCCAAGCCATGTTGCAGAAAATCATTTTCAACATGCTTGTTAAACAAATCAAATCCCAAAAAAATACATATTGAAAGGATACAGAACTGTAAAAGAACCAACAGTCCTGAAACTCTGGACAATATCAGGGGGTGCCCTGGGACAAGAGAGAAAAAGAGACGTGTACAATTTAAACATTATGTTTATCTTTATAAGGCTTGTAAACCTTTACAATGAAATAAATAATTTACATTTATTTTCATCATCACTTTGTCACATAAACTGTTTTTTTTTGTTAAATAACTCCAAAAGTTTTTATTTTAGTTTCTCTTACTGTATGTCTGCCAAACACAGACTTATGTTATGGATGGTCTAAAGAATGATAAACAATGTGTCTTTTTTTATCACGCTGTTGCATTCACTCCCCTTTGAAAACCATGCACTAGTGACATTTATCTTTAAAAATAATATAAATTGTTGAAAATGGCTGATCTGTTTTATTTGTTTTTATTCATCTTTTTTTTGCAAGTTGCAGCCTCAAGAAAATAATTTTCTTTTTTTTTTTTATTCAGCTACATTTTTGTCCATGCAAAAACATTTTTTTTTTCATCGGCATTTAAATTTCATACAATATATCAACAGAGAAATAATAATGTTAGGTCATAAAAGTTAGTCTTGTTGTGGGTTCTGATCATTAGATTCTGGAGCGTCGATAGTACAGTCGCCTCTTCTGTATTGCCTTTAGTAACTTTAGTATTGTCTCTCTGGTGTAATCTACTACCTACACTGTATAGGTATTTTGACTAGGGCCTCATATTCGGAGTGTGAGCTTTACCTGGGCCACCCCACCTCTCCTATTGCAATTATCCTCATAGCTCCATTTACACATCTAGCTAGGTCTGTTGGCGTGGCGTGACCAAGCTTCTGGACAGGACAACACTGTCAGTCACCCCTTCAGGTATACAAGTACTTAGACAAAAAACAAACAAAAAACAAAAAAATTAATTAAAAACCAAAACATGTATTTTTCATTCGAAAAGGGCTTCTGTAGAACTCATCGAGCGGGTTCCCAGTTCTGACCCCCATGGCTTAAGATTGGATGAAAACCTGGAATCGCTCGATTTAGAGACGATTCCTCGTGCTAAGGAGTCCGTTACGGCCTTCCAATCCGAGCTGGCGCTCCGACCCGGCCGAGGGAGCGACGCTCGCTACGCACAATGTGTGCGACATTTTGCTCAAAACACAGGATCACGTTTGCACCCCTAGAAACAGGCTCAGAAGACACAACATCAAGCATGCAGTGTAACCGGGGGGCGTGACCTGTCTGTCTGTCGCAACTTGTTTAACCTCAACACTGGGTGCTGCTGCTACAACAATGCTATCAGTCCACACACTGCTATGACCGGCTATCCAATGACGTTTGGGAAGCTCTTCTTGTCAAGGGGGCCAGGGTAGGGTCCACCAATGAGGAAGGAGGAAAGAGCTTGAACCAGCCAATCACCATGTTGGACAGGTCCAGCTCATCTAAAAGTATCTGAACTGCTCCCATAAAGGATTTATGGTCCATGCGTCCGTAGTCTCCCCATACGATAATCTGTGGAGAAGAGGGTTTATTAGACATGTTATTATAATATTTTAGATGCCTGCATTTGCTTAGAAATGATGTGTGAACTGTGAAGTATTTATCAAGGCCTCGTAGAACATAGAAGTTTACCTGTAGAACTTTCCCTCCAGGAGCCTCTTCGAACGGCAGTTGCTGCTGGTAAAGGGGATCCAAGGTTTTTCTTGCTACTTTTGTTTTCTTTTTGGCTATACAGGCTCCGTTTTCTAAAAGATATACCTTTACATATGGTGCTACGAAGAGAGAGAGAGACAGAACGGTTACTATACTATTGGCAGCATTGTCAGTTGGTTGAAACTCTGGTTACCATAGTGACCAGTTGGTATTAACATTAAGTTCAGGGCTGTGGGTTCTATTCTATTCTACTTATATACAGGATACTAAAAATGTATGTACTCACGGTACTGTAAGTAGCTTTGGCTAAATGTGTCTGCTAAATAGCATATATTAAGATATTATACATCATGTAGTAAATTACCTGGCAGTGCCTTGGAACCTGGTTTTCCCACAAGGCCACGGGCTCGGATCACCTCCACCTCCAGTGCTCCTTTCTTGTCCACGATTCCAATCTGGATGTCACCTGAACCACACACACCACAGCCAACACAATGTCAACACTCCATTTACACAATACAGATATCCATTCCGTATGGGATGAGGTCGCTAAAGGTGTCTTGACTCACAAATAAAATATATAATTCATTCATTCAAAATCTCTTGATACAACATTGTTCCAGGAATCTGATCCACCTACCCATGGGTGGTGTCGCTAGCGTCTGTCGTCCAACCAGCTGGGCTGGGCCTAGTCCATCCAGGAAGTCAGAGAACTGGGCATCCGAGGAGAGCCTCACACCAGGGAAAATCAGGCTGGAACGGAAGGGAAAGATGACACTGGTAACTATGGAGACTAAAGAAGAAGGCCTCAAAGCTTGAACTTGATTTCTTGCTGCGTCACCATCAAAGGTACAATTAAATACAAAAACGATGTTCTAACATATTTAGAGTTGGCAAGATCCAAAAAAGACAGGAAATTCAAATGAGCACCCCAACCTTAAATTTGACCTAAAACCCCATTTTTGGGGGGGGTGTACATTATCACATTGGTATGCGTCATACTCCGCTTACTTTCCCTCGGAGCTGTAGCTGTTCATGCTGCCGTCGGTGGACTCTCTGCTCGCTTGCCGAGTCATCCTGCTCCTCATCTCTACGGCCAAGCCTGTCTCTGTGCTCCTCTGGACGGTACTGCGAAGCTTCTTCCCACCGGCTTCTGGACAGAACAGAGGGACAGAGTGGTAGAAAGAGAGAGAGAGGGAAAGGGAGAGAGAGAGCGAGAGAGGGAGAGAGAGGGAAAGATAGAGAGCAGGGGGGAGAAATAGTCAATACATTGTTCTCAAGTGTGTGCTGTGCTTTCGAATTACATCCAGTAGGTAAATTGCAGACATAGCGTTTTCACTGATTACGAGAAGTCTCATTGAAGTCATCAACAGGAAGATCACACTTCCACTCTATGGCAATTCTACCAACAACATCATGCACCCTATTTTCAGTGCTACCAAGGCACTGGAACTTCCATGTGATAATTTAGCAAAGAGAGTTATTCAACATAAAGTGCCATATTATCAACAGAAATATAACAAAAAACTGAGTTGTGTGTGCATCCGTGTGTGTGTGTGCGTGTGTATGTGTATTCGTGTATGAATGGGCTAAACAGAAGAAGACCATGTACATCCCTCTTCCTGCCATGCCAGAGCACCGGCTGCCTGCCCTGCAGGGTTCTTGCTCTAGCTTAGTATCTCTCTCTCTCCCTCTCTCTCTCTCTCTCTCTCTCTCTCTCCCTCTCTCCCTCCCTCCACCCCTCCCTCCATCCCTCTGTTCCACCTAGGACCATTCAGTGTCTGGCCTCCCCCAACTGATACAAGGTGACAGCTGACTGCCCCCATTAGACCTGCTGAACATCTCCTCCAATCTATGTGACAGTAGGCCCTGTGTAGGGCACATGGCCAGGACGTGGCTGGAGCTGCGTGAGGCCTGAATGGCATTCTTTGCAAACCACCAAGGAGGGCCAGGAGGAGGATATACTGTAGGTAACTGTAGGTGCAGGTACTGGTACTAGGACAGGTCAGCCACTGCAGAGCTCTACAACAGTCACATGACAGGGCTTTTTGCAGAGAACTAAAGAAACAAAATGGCTGTTCATTCAAATACAAAAATGCACACGGGGTACACCGGACTAATTTAAAGTGTCAAATGGTAAAAGGTGAACTAATGGGTCTGTCTCTCAGTAAGGAATGCAGGAAGCAGAGTTATTGAGTTATATTGTTTAACTCGGAGGATAACCAGGGTAAAGAGAACGAATGTAAAGAGAGCTAATTTATGTGGCAAGCGTTTACATTTTAGTCATTTAGCAGACGCTCTTATCCAGAGCATACTTTTTTTTTTTTTTTTCATACTGGCCCCCCGTGGGAAACGAACCCACAACCCTGGCGTTGCAAGTGCCATGCTCTACCAACTGAGCTACAGGGGACTCAAGGCACACTTAACCAGCATGGCTACCACAGCATTCTACAGTGATACGCCATCCCATCTGGTTTGGGCTTAGTGGGACTATAATTTATTTTTCAACAGGACAATGACCCAACACACCTCCAGGCTGTGTAAGGGCTATTTTACCAAGAAGGAGAGTGATGGAGTGCTGCATCAGACGACCTGGCCTCCACAATCCCCCAATCTCAACCCAATTGAGATGGTTTGTGATGAGTCGGACGGCAGAGTGAAGGAAAAGCAGCCAACTAGTGCTCAGCATATGTGGGAACTCCTTCAAGACTGTTGGAAAAGCATTCCAGGGGAAGCTGGTTGAGAGAATGCCAAGAGTGTGCAAAGCTGTCATAAAGGCAAAGGGTGGCTATTTCAAGAATCTCAAATATAAAATATATTTTGATTTGTTTAACACTTTTTTGGTTACTACATGATTCCATATGTGTTATTTCATAGTTTTGATGTCTTCACTATTATTCTACAATGTAAAAAATTGTAAAAATAAAGAAAAACCCTTGAATGAGTAGGTGTGTCCAAACTTTTGACTGGCACTGTACGTAAGAGTGGTTCTGCTTTATCATAGGAACAATCTTTCTGAGGACAACACACAGAGGGGATAATAAAGCCCTCTATAACCAAGACTTCTTACAGTTTGAAGACCGCTCAATAATTCCCCATTCTGTGTTCAAATAAACTGAAAATAATCTGGCATATTCATATTGTCCTTAATGCAATTTCCCTCTCTGTAAATTATAATTTGTGTGTGTGATTTGTGCCTAGAATATGTCCATCTTCAAACGCCTTAATTATACTCTGGCTACTGTCCCTGCCTGCAGCATCTCTCCCTTCCTGTCTGCCTGCCTGCCTGTCTCCCATCCACAGGAAGTATAGACTCTTAGAATCAGTGAACGATAAGCCTTTATTTCTCAGGCAGGCACTCACTACTGAGGCCAGAACCCTGGCAGCTCAGCTATTCAATGACATCCGCCTCCTCTTCCTCTCTTCTCAGCACTGACAAAGCAAACCGGATTCAAAGAAGCTGACAGTGATGTCTAAAGGCATCTAAAGACCTGCCAGTGTGACAGACAGTCAGGCCATATAGGAACTACCTAAACACAATCAATGAGCGATGTGCTGAATGATCAGCTGAATGAATCAATTAACATTCATTCAGCTGAATCAAAGCTAAGGTCAACCTGACCACTGTATGTACTGCGGTTAGCCTGCATATTGTTGTATCTGAGGTCATTATGGATGGCCTTACTAATAAAGGAGGAGAAGCTCATCTTTGAAATCTATTTTTAATGGCCAGCCAACTGTTTTTAATGATGCAGTTTATACCTCATTGGACAGAGTAAGGAGCTGAATAAACATGTGTGATTATGATGAGACTGTAGGTGCCATGAGCCAGGCCACACACACACTCATACACACACACACTCATACACACACACTCATACAGACACACTCATACAGACACACACACACACACACACACACACACACACAAACACAGGCTTTGCCGTTGTCATGGTTTGTTATTAAGGTAGAGCATTAAAAAGATTACGGAGTGGATTTTTGAAAGCTCACTCAGACAGATATACTCAGTCTTAATTACAAATTAAGCTACTGCCATTGAAAGTGCTTTCCATACACGTCATTGAACGCTATAACCCACTAAAAGGGAAAAAAGTATATAAAAAGATGTATTCTGCAAAGAGCTAAGGATCTGTGAAAGATAGAATAAAATAAAAAGCATTTAGGAGATGCTGCAGTGCATCCAGACCTAGCCTAAAAAACGTGATTTTCCCAGAGCGCATCTAGATGCTAGAATAAAACCTTAATTTGAGGAGATATTCTCTGCTGGACACCTGCAGTGTCACTTCCGTCCAATCAAATGACTGTTTACAAACATCAATACAGTTTGTGTTATCTGGGAGAAATGTTTGTGAACAGTAACTTGATTGGACGCACATTTCGTGTCGACTACTCTAGTACCTGTAACTCCAGGTAAGGAAGCATTAAAGTCAGTGTCTACCCAGAAAGGGGATTGAGATGGAGGGGGCTGGAGATCATGTCTATTTCAGAGGAGTCTATTAAAGTCTATTTACAGTATAGGAGGAGGGTAATACGATCCCCCTAACCCAGCTAATACAATCACAGCTAATACAATCCCCCTAACCTAGTCTTATGAAAACATCCTATCTGGATTATCATAAACATATTCTCAACACCCACTCAGAAATAAAACAGCTATAAAAACACACACTAGACACTAGAGACGAGGTCAATACAATATCTAAATCTAAACTACCGCCCACACCAGAACAAATAGTGATTCATTCCAATCGAGACAAGACAAGCATGCTTGCCATTGGTAAGTGAAGTCAATGAGGGAGTAGGACAGGGTTTCAGAACAGATCATCAGATCTAAAGCAGTAGCCAATGACACGAACAGGGATGTAGCTACTCAAGTACGAGAAGCCTCTCCAAAAACACACTGAGCATGCCCATCCACCAGCAACATCAATAACACCACCACCACAGTACCGTACCACAGCTAATACTACAACAGCCTCCACCCTCCCGGTGCTCCCTCTCCCCTTTCGGGTCATCAGTCAACCATCCGTCCAACATTCCCTCTCCTCTCTCCCCCGGTCCCTCTCCATCTCTCTCCACCCCTCCAGCCCTTCGTCTGCTCACTCTCTTACTGCTGCCCCTCTCCATCCCCCCATCCCATCCCTCTGCTCCCTCTCCCATCCTCCCATCCCTCTCCCATCCCTCTCCCATCCTCCCATCCTCCCATCCCTCTCCCATCCCTCTCCCATCCTCCCATCCCTCTCCCATCCCTCTCCCATCCCTCTCCCATCCCTCTCCCATCCCTCTCCCATCCTCCCATCCTCCCATCCCTCTCCCATCCCTCTCCCATCCTCCCATCCCTCTCCCATCCTCCCATCCCTCTCCCATCCTCCCATCCCTCTCCCATCCCTCTCCCATCCCTCTCCCATCCTCCCATCCTCCCATCCCTCTCCCATCCCTCTCCCATCCTCCCATCCCTCTCCCATCCCTCTCCCATCCCTCTCCCATCCCTCTCCCATCCTCCCATCCCTCTCCCATCCCTCTCCCATCCCTCTCTCCCTCCAGCAGCAGCAGCAGCTGTGTGTGTCTGCTCCAGTGTCTCAGGGTTAGGGCCATCTCATCTTACCTCTGTCCTCCTCGTCGAAGGAGTTCATGCAGGGGAAGTAGTTGGCCAGCGCCTCGAACGACGCAGACAGGCTCATCTTGCTCTGGGAACGCTGCATGCGCATCCCGGACCCCGGGGCGCCAGCCGCTGCATTGGCATCATGCCCCTGCCTACCCATGGTCACTGATCACCTGAGTCAAGTCGCCTTCTAGCGGAGGTTACAGGTGTCCAAACAGCTCTACCGTGCACCGAGAGGAAAACTGAAGAGCTGGTTGAACGCTGAAGCCCAAGAGCAGACTATGGTGCTGTACTGTAGCAGAATGGCTTTCTGATGTAGCGATGTGTGTTGTCTCCCTGTGCTGCGTAGAGTGAGACTGCGTAGAGAGAGAGCTTGCTTGCTTCTCTGCTCCGTGTTAGTGCTCTGTTCTATGTGCCTGCTTGGTTATCTCTGCTACTCAGCTCCTCTCCCTCCCTCTCCTCTTCTAACGCAATTGGGAGAAGGAGAGGGCGGGGGGCAAGCTGCATCCTCCTCAGCCAATCAGAGGGATCTCTGCTCAGGCGCACCTCGGCTGCCTTTCCAGGCAAAGGAGCTCTACCCAGAGATACAAATCACTGAACCTCACAGGCTCCTCTCTCTCTCGCACACACGCACGGATGCACATGCATACAAACACACACACGGATGCACACGCGCACATGCATGCACAAATACACACACAACCACACACACACAAACGCAGAGCCACAGAGGTCCCTGTGACAGCCAGCCATTAGGGCCATAAACAACCCTGAACAGCTATTCCACAGAGGGGGGGTGTTGGCCACATGCCGGTCACTCACAATTCACGTGATAGATCTCCATCCCCCTCCCACCCCCACTCCCCCGGTCCCCAGCAGCGCAGTTCTCTTCAGTGTTTTTCCACCAAAGATTGCAGCAAACTCCATGTAGCCAGCTATCCCACTCTCTTCTTAGATACCCATGCATCATCAGCACAGCGGCGCTAAAATTATTGCCATTATCGAAGGAGAATTCACTAGAGCTAGTTCAAATTTACCGTCTATTAAATAATTGTAATTTGTGAGAGAATCTCACGTAATGGCTGTCAACAGAATTATTGTCTTTGAGACATCACTTCCTTCAACATCATTTCAAGCACCTACGCTACAACAAGGACTGTTTGAATTAGTAATCATAAACACTGCAGAGTCCATCTCTGGCATCTCTCTCTTCAACCTGAGAGACTGGAAAAGGCACCAGACATCCTCTAACTAGCTCACTTCAGTACTGGGAGTGTGTGTGGACCAGTTTGGACCAGCTTGGACCATCCAGCCAGAACCACTTCAGTCCAGATCTCACAGGTGGTCCCTAAGACCCTTTACAAAGTTTGTGAGCACAGTAAAATTAGACCGTAATGGCATGTGGGAGAGATGCCCTATATACCAATCTAGGACATCAAGCTTGGTGAAGAGAGAGCCGAAGTGTCTGTAGAGGAACGTTAGCGCTGAAACAACAGACAGCTAAATTGTGCTGTTTTAACAATCTTGTCAGAAAACCAACTGCAGTGCTTTTTCTCAGAGAAACTGGCAGAATAGACACAGTACTGGCCAATTACTGAACAAGCACTGAGCTGCACTCCTTTAAATATAGCACACCTCTGGGCTACAGTCCCACACTGGGAATAAAAGTCCTCACTCAGAGAAACACTGCAACCTATTTCCACAAAACAAAATCGCCCAATTTCCCCTTTTGTCCATTGAATGACAGGTTCTCATCTAGGTCAGATGAACAAGTAAAGGAAATTAGATGGAAGAGAAGAACACCGTCCGAACCAATTGGGTCATTTTAATGCGTAATCTGTAGCAGTTTGGAATATGATAATGATTCAACCAGATTGAGAGTTGAGATATGAGTACTAAACGCTTGTGACTTTCATATAAATCATGAACTGTACTTAATGGGAGACATTTACATTTTTAAGTGCACTCAAGTCAGAATTGTGTACAACTCATTGTGTATTAATGAGGACCCTGCTAACACCTCCTCCTAGGTACCACAACCATCAGACAAACACCATTATCTTTGAGGTAGGTGATATGGCTGTGAGAGCCAGAGGCTTAATGTTTTGGAGTGGCACCAATAATTATTGGATAATTATAATGAGTGAGGTCACACTAACAAGCCAAAAGTATGTGCATATTTATATTGCTAGACTATTCATTCCAGTGTGTGACCCGCTCATCACTACAGGAGGAAGAAAGAAGATAGCGGTAAATGCAGTTTGTTAAATAGCCTTGTCACTTGACATGGCAGAGGTGACGTGTTGTGTTGGTCTCAGAGGTCTAGTACTCTACTGAATGCGTGGCTGACCCCTGGCTGACCCCTGTTCCATTATTCCATTAGATCTATAGACCTAAGAATACACAACTACATTCTACTATGACGATCTTGGTTCGACAGACACTGGGAGACAGGAAGCAAGTACAGGGTGATGATTTAATAAATAAAAGACATGGAACAAAACATGGACAGCGTCTGGACGGGGAAACGAAACAACATCAATGTTGACACTGGGATCAAACAGAGGAACAGACAGATATAGAGGAGGCAATCAACAAAGTGAAGGAGTCCAGGTGAGTCCAATGAGCGCTGATGCACGTAATGATGGTAAGAGGTGTGCGCAATGATGGGCAGCCTGGCGCCCTCGAGCACCAGGGAGGGGGAGCGGGTGCAGGGGTGACATTCTACATGCTTCAAAAGAGTAAAGGACATGTAGAGAGGTAGATTACTACAGCACATGTCATTGAAAACTCAGCATCAGACGATCCCTCTGAAGACACTTATTCTTCCCTGTGAAGAATCCTTCAAAAATTAGGTTGGTGTGGGGATTATGACAGGTCTGACTTGTCTAAATGGAAAATATTCACCTGAGTGCAAGACATGCATCCGATTGGAGCAGATATATAAACATGACCACGTGACTGCTATTGGAGTTCAACAAAAACAACATGTTGTGCACGTGCTGTGTGCCACAACTTTTGCACCTTCAGTGTGGAACACCGTAACCAACCCTCCACCCAACCAAGGATCAGTCCCAAGAGGTGACTTAAAGGCTATTCAACGATATGACCAAGGTGCTGAATACAATACACAGACTGGTCTGAAGAAAATAAGGTTGATTACATAGCTAGTTAGTTTATTTCCCACGTCTGTCTGTGTAGATCTGGTGTCCACAAATAGAGTGCACTTCACACTCCTTTCAGAGGACAAAAAGTAAATAAATGAAAGCCAGGGGCTGAAATCTCATTAATTGTGAAATATACTGCACATGAGTAAGAAAAGGTATCTCTGTATTTAATTAATTCATATTAATTAATGCAGCAAGTTAAAAGTCGGCCATTAGTATAAAGCATAGAAGGTAATTTCAAGTATTTTATGACAGCTGGTGAAGGAACTAACTGTGCTCTACATTATCTTCATTTCTAAGGAAACAGAGCATTAAAGCCCCACTGATCAATTAGTATACAGTAGATCAATTAGTATACAGTAGAAGTCTATGAGCCTAAAGTAGATGCCCACAGACTTGGGTCAAATACAGAACATATGTCAAATACTTTCAAATACTTGGGCTGTGTTTGATTTAGTTTGCCTGGTACAATGGAACCAATGATATATTGCACACTTCAAGCTAAATCAAGCGCACCTGAAATTCTTTCAATATGCATTCTGACCGTGGTCTGGAAGTCCTTAGACCTTATAAGACTGTACAGCAATGACCATCTCAACATCTTTGACTCTTTCCCAACAACATGTACAATAGTTTTCCAGACGTATTAGTCATTTACCATAACTGGTCTTGCTTCCCAGACAGAGATATGTGTTTAATTACGATCAAAAATGCAGAAAGACGACAGATAGCCGGGAAAATAATAGCACCTCACACGACTGGAATCCCAAGAACGCTACTTATCAGATGATAACAGCAAGTCCGGGGCATAATATTCCTGAAGTGACGCGGGTGCTGAGCAACAACATAAAGACATCAAAGACTGGTTGGTCTTTGGGGAAGGAAACGTGTGTGATTGATAGGGCACAGTGAGGCCAAGCGTTAGACAGAGAAACAGAACCAGTCAGCCTGCAGAGTGTAAACACAGCCTAATGGAGCTGTCCTGTCCTGTCCTGTCTCCTCTGTTTCCTCTCTCTCTAATGCCCAGCCCACCACCGTAATACAGACCAGCACAACAGCATTCCTCAGACCATACAGCTAGGGCTATAATGGCAACTGATACAATACAGTCATACACACAAACATAAAAACACACACAGCAGCCCTGGTGGTGGGGAAGTACAGCTTTCCTCCTGCTCCTGGCTCTGAGAGCTACCTGCCGTCTGTCACACTAACACTATAGGACTGATTCAGGTCATCCTGGTGACCACAAATGGATACCACAATTAGCTTCATAAGGGAGAACGGATTTGAAGACTAAACGTAATGATATCATGTCATATTGTATAATATCATATTGTATTGTTTTGTATTGTTTCAAATCACATCAGATCACATGACATACATATAGGGTGAGGGAAAGCCAAGGTATGGAGATGAGAGGCATCAGTATCTCCGTTTGATCCAACAGCTCATTCCATTTCACAGAGGTCAGTCAGTTAGTCAGACAAGCTTTACAGTAACAGCCAGAGAAACTTCAGGATGGAATGTCTACTGATGCCAAGGAAACCAAAACAGGCAGATTTCTGGGAAGAAGAGAGTGTAAAAGAGAGTTACGATTTGGATACTTGTCAAAGCTACATTAACACTGACATTGAGCCCTAGTCATTAACACACATTAGTCCTACACGTTGTTTCGGGGAACCAATGCAATCCTTCAGGTCTCAGGCAAGGTCACACAAGTGTTTTCAACAAACCACCCGTTACGCACACACACACACACACACAAGCACACGCACATACACACACACACACACATACACACACAGAGCTTACAGTATGTAGTTCACACCTTCAGTAGTTTCTGAGGAAAGTGTGACATGTGTGAGATGCATGATGCAGGTGGACACACAAGGTAAGGTGAAGTAGGAACACACTGAGCTGTATAGAGGCAGCAGTAGCACTGTGACTTCCTGTACTCAGTGGTGTGAATACACTGACAGATAGACAGAGAGGGAGAGGGAGAGAGAGAGGGGGGGAGTGAGTGGTGAATGAAAGAGGGAGAGAGAGAGAGAGAGAGAGAGAGAGAGAGAGAGAGAGAGAGAGAGAGAGAGAGAGAGAGAGAGAGAGAGAGAGAGAGAGAGCTGCACTTCCTAACCTCCTGCCAAATGTATGACCATATTAGAGACACATATTTCCCTCAGATTACAGCGATCCACAAAGAATTCGAAAACAAACCCAATTCTGATAAACTCCCTTATCTACTGGGTGAAAAACCACAGTGTGCCATCACAGCTGCAAGATTTGTGACCTGTTGCCACAAGAAAAGGGCAACCAGTGAAGAACAAACACCATTGTAAATACAACCCATATTTATGTTTATTTATTTTCCCATTTGTACTTTAACTATTTGCACATTGTTACAACACTGTATATATACATAATATGACATTTGAAATGTCTTTATTCTTTTGAAACTTCTGAGTGTAATGTTTACTGTT
>NW_028159639.1:235000-242240 GCF_964263955.1 Coregonus lavaretus | reverse complement strand
GACAGGTCGCTTTCGTCTGCTCATTCACATGGGCAGGGACCAATTACAAGTACTTCTGCAACAGTAGATGTTTAAGTAACAGTGACATTCTGGTTAAAACTGAGGACAGCAACAACTATACTGAGAGAGGGAGATACACTATAGATGACAGAGGAGATGGAGACTTCACTAATACGGTCATACATTTGGCAAGAGGTTAGGAAGTGCAGTTCAGTTTCCACCTCATTTTGTGGGCAGTGTGCACATAGCCTGTCTTCTCTTGAGAGCCAGGTCTGGCTATGGCATCCTTTCTCAATAGCACGGCTATAGTGGTTCCTCATTTATAAGTTGCGTCATACCTTAGTATAGCGTGCAGTCCTAATTCTACTTTGCATGCATTATTTGGTGTTTTACGTTGTTCACAGAGGATGTGTTTGCAACATTCTGAATGAAGAGTCTCAATGTGTTGTTTGTCCCATTTTGTGAATTCTTGGTTGGTGAGCGGACCCCAGACCTCACAACCATAAAGGGCAATGGGTTCTACAACTGATTTAAGTTTATTTAGACAGGATTTGTTGTTCCTTTTGATGGCGTAGAAGGCCCTTTTTGCCTTGTCTCTCAGATCGTTCACAGCTTTGTGGAAGTTACCTGTGGTGCTGATGTTTAGGCCGAGGTAGGTATAGGTTTTTGTGTGTTCTAGGGCAATGGTGTCTAAATAGAATTTGTGGTCCTAGCAAGTGGACCTACCTCCACCATTATTTCTGTCTAACTGAGATTTACTGTCAAGGCCCAGGTCTGACAGAATCTGTGCAGAATATCTAGGTGCTGCTGTAGGCCCTCCTTGGTTGGGGACAGAAGCACCAGATCATCAGCAAACAGTAGACATTTGACTTCAGATTCTAGTAGGGTGAGGCCGGGTGCTGCAGACTGTTCTAGTGCCCTCGTCAATTTGTTGATATATATGTTGAAGAAGGTGGGCTCTCTCTCTCTCTCTCTCTCTCTCTCTCTCTCTCTCTCTCTCTCTCTCTCTCTCTCTCTCTCTCTCTCTCTCTCTCTCGCTCTCTCTCTCTCTCTCTCTCTCTCTCTCTCTCTCTCTCTCTCTCTCTCTCTCTCTCTCTCTCTCTCTCACTCTCTCCCCTCAGACTACTCTCCTGGTGTAGGACAGAATCAGAGTTCTGGTACGTTTCATTTTGTGGAGAGTTGCTGCTGACACCATGACCTCCGTTGCTATGGTTACTCTGATCACTACAGTCTCCTCCTTTATCACACCTTTATTATCTATCCTCTTATTATTATTACTATTATTATCATTACTCCATTGTCTGTCTGTCTGTCTGTCTGTCTGTCTGTCTGTCTGTCTGTCTGTCTGTCTGTCTGTCTGTCTGTCTGTCTGTCTGTGTTTTTGTCTTTCTGATGATATCTATGATATATACAGTACTCTGTAAAGTCTCTCCTCCTCTCTGTGGTCAGGTCTGATGGTATCTATGATATATACAGTACTCTGTAAAGTCTCTCCTCCTGTCTGTGGTCAGGTCTGATGGTATCTATGATATATACAGTACTCTGTAAAGTCTCTCCTCCTGTCTGTGGTCAGGTCTGATGGTATCTATGATATATACAGTACTCTGTAAAGTCTCTCCTCCTGTCTGTGGTCAGGTCTGATGGTATCTATGATATATACAGTACTCTGTAAAGTCTCTCCTCCTGTCTGTGGTCAGGTCGGATGGTGTGGACCAGTGTTGGTCTGGTAGTCATGGTGACAGTGTTAGGACTGGTCCTGCTCCTGTTCTACAGACAGAGGAGAGGAACCAGGAGAACACCACCACCACCACCAGTCTCCTCCAACACACAACCTGACCCTACGGGAGAGGTGAGTGTGTGTGTGTGTGTGTGTGTGTGTGTGTGTGTGTGTGTGTGTGTGTGTGTGTGTGTGTGTGTGTTGAGTTGGATTGTACTGTAGCTTATTATCATTCCATGAAGAAACAAAACAGTGGCTAACATGATGTTGATGGTTGAGGGCCATATCTGACCATGTATTTATTGTCATTGGTTCTCTATGCAGGTTGACTGTGTGTATGAGGAGATCAGAGAGGCAGACAGACAGACAGACACACTCCCTGTGGTCATCTCTTCAGTCTACTCTACTGTCAACTCACCTACCAACTCTACAACCTACCCTGCTGGAAAAGACTCTACAACCTACCCTGCTGGCCAAGTCTCTACAACCTACCCTGCTGGCCAAGACTCCACAACCTACCCTGCTGGCCAAGTCTCTACAACCTACCCTGCTGGCCAAGACTCTACAACCTACCCTGCTGGCCAAGTCTCTACAACCTACCCTGCTGGCCAAGACTCCACAACCTACCCTGCTGGCCAAGTCTCTACAACCTACCCTGCTGGCCAAGACTCTACAACCTACCCTGCTGGCCAAGCCTCTACAACCTACCCTGCTGGCCAAGACTCTACAACCTACCCTGCTGGCCAAGCTTCTACAGCCTACCCTGCTGGCCAAGACCCTTTAACCTACCCTGCAGGCCAAGGCTCTACAACCTACCATGCTGACCAAGCCTCTACAACCTACCCTGCTGGCCATGCTACCAGTGTCCCACACTGTGACATCCATGCTAGCGCTAGCTACAACAAAGATGATATAAATCCAAGCTATACTACTGCAGATCGCCCAGCTTCTCTCATCTACTCTAATGTGGATCTACCCACAGATTCTAGAGTCTCTTCAAGCCCTCTTACAGCCAGTGGAACCCAGGATGATTCCATCTATTCTACAGCCCAGCTACCCAAAGATACTGTAGAATCTACAAGATACCCTGCTGTACACCTCTCTAAAGACACTCCAGAAGACGCCATCTACTCTACAGCCCAGCTACCCAAAATAATGTAGGACTATATAATCTATACAAGGGACACGTCTCAAATGACACTCTATTACCTATCCCCCATATGGCCCTGGTCAAAGGCAGTGCTCTATAGAGAACAAGGTGCCATTTGGGATGAAGGGAAGCTCCCTGTAGAGAGATGAAGGGTTGTCACCACAGAGCCGCCATCTTGGAATGACATGAAAAAAAAACATGTTTCAAATCCTCGTTGACATATTGTATTCAAACAGCTCATGTGGTTTTACTGTATATAATGTATGTAAAATATGAACATCTGGGTTTAAAATCAATTTTATCTCCAGATTTTGTGAAAGTCAACCAACATTTTTGTAAATATTTGTGTAAATATGAACTATGTGTTTTGTCATATCATTTTGGCTTCATTTTGGCAGTTATAATAATGAAGACAGTAATACCATAATAGTCAGTTGTACCTTTGAGATTTACATATCTATTATATATGTACTTAAACTGTACCTTTTAACTTTTAAAGCACTTCATTAAAACTCATCAAAATGTTTAAAACAGTGTGAATGTGTAGTATTAGTGTGTAGTGTGTGTTTTTCAGTGTGTGTGGAGAAAGAGGAAGACTGAGACACACCCACACCTTACACACACACACCCACACCTTACACACACACACACACGCACGCACGCACGCACGCACGCACGCACGCACGCACGCACGCACGCACGCACACACACACACACACAAACACACACACACACACACATACAGACACGTACGCACGCACACACAGATACACACACACACAGATACACACACACTTAGCGAGAGAGCAGACTCAATAGCATCACAGGTACTGTAACAGGATTATAATAATAATAATATATTATGCCATTTAGCAGACGCTTTTATCCAAAGCGACTTACAGTCATGCGTGCATACATTTTTTGTGTATGGGTGGTCCCGGGGATCGAACCCACTACCTTGCTCTACCAGCTGAGCTACAGAGGACCACAAAGGGTTGAGTGATTAGTAAAGGGTTGAGTGATTGGAGACAGTACAGGGAGAGATGAGACTTCACTGGGAGAGAATCATGATGACTGTCTGTATCACTATACTACATCTCCTCTCAGGTAGGTTTACAGTACACTGTTACACTAGAGACTGGTCCTAGATCAGATCTACACTGTTACACTAGAGACTGGTCCTAGATCAGGAATACACTGTTACACTAGATACTGGTCTTAGATCAGGTCTACACTGATAAACTAGAGACTGGTCCTAGATCAGGTCTACACTGTTACACTAGAGACTGGTCCTAGATCAGGTCTACACTGTTACACTAGAGACTGGTCCTAGATCAGATCTACACTGATACACTTGAGACTAGTCATTGATCAGATCTACACTGTTACACTAGAGACTGGTCCTAGATCAGGTCTACACTGATACACTAGAGACTGGTCCTAGATCAGGTCTACACTGATACACTAGAGACTGGTCCTAGATCAGGTCTACACTGTTTCACTAGAGACTGGTCCTAGATCAGATCTACACTGATACACTAGAGACTGGTCCTAGATCAGGTCTACACTTATACACTAGCGACTGGTCCTAGATCAGGTCTACACTGATACACTAGAGACTGGTCCTAGATCAGGTCTACACTGATAAACTAGAGACTGGTCCTAGATCAGGAATACACTGTTACACTAGAGACTGGTCCTAGATCAGGTCTACACTGTTACACCAGAGACTGGTCCTAGATCAGGTCTACACTGTTTCACTAGAGACTGGTCCTAGATCAGGTCTACACTGATACACTAGAGACTGGTCCTAGATCAGGTCTACACTGTTACACTAGAGACTGGTCCTAGATCAGGTCTACACTGTTACACTAGAGACTGGTCCTAGATCAGGTCTACACTGATACACTAGAGACTGGTCCTAGATCAGGTCTACACTGTTACACTAGAGACTGGTCCTAGATCAGGACTACTCTGATACACTAGAGACTGGTCCTATATCAGGTCTACACTGTTACACTAGAGACTGGTCCTAGATCAGGTCTACACTGATACACTAGAGACTGGTCCTAGATCAGGTCTACACTGTTACACTAGAGACTGGTCCTAGATCAGGTCTACACTGATACACTAGAGACTGGTCCTAGATCAGGTCTACACTGATACACTAGAGTCTGGTCCTAGATCAGGTCTACACTGTTACACTAGCGACTGGTCCTAGATCAGGTCTACACTTATACACTAGAGACTGGTCCTAGATCAGGTCTACACTGTTACACTAGAGACTGGTCCTAGATCAGGTCTACACTGATACACTAGAGACTGGTCCTAGATCAGATCTACACTGTTACACTAGAGACTGGTCCTAGATCAGGTCTACACTTATACACTAGAGACTGGACCTAGATCAGGTCTACACTGTTACACTAGAGACTGGTCCTAGATCAGGTCTACACTGTTTCACTAGAGACTGGTCCTAGATCAGGTCTACACTGATAAACTAGAGACTGGTCCTAAATCAGGAATACACTGATACACTAGAGACTGGTCCTAGATCAGGTCTACACTGTTACACTAGAGACTGGACCTAGATCAGTCAACCTTCTAAGGGTCAGTTAGTGTCAAGTAATATCAAGTACTTCTGTCGGATCGATGACCACCTATCCTGCCGGGACCTGATCCGGACCGGGAAGCATGACGTCTGGGTGAGAGAGGGGAGATTCTCTATGTACGACAACACCACTGCTGCAGTCTTCACTGTCATTATAGACATGCTGAGCCTGAAGGATGCTGGGAAATACTGGTGTGGAGTGGACATCTTCTTATTGCCGGATGATGTCAGTGAGATTCAACTGCAGGTTACACCAGGTAGGCACTTTATCGCTGTGTTTCATTGGTTAATCTTGTCCTTTAAACAAAGTACCACTAATAAAGGATTTATATAGCACATATAAATGCTTCCGAATCACTACATAAAGGCTTCATAAGCAATACATAAATGCTTCACAAATCATCTATAACCGTATGTCATGCTCTACGAATGGTGTAACGTTGACATAACAACTCCCACTGTAGGGTGAATTGTCAAATGTTACACAACACACTATGAATGTTTATAAACCATTTATAGAGTATGACATAGTTAATCCTAACCCTGTCTAATAGAGGTCTAGGATATTGTTGAGCCTGTGTTTTAATCCTAACCCTGTCTAATAGAGGTCTAGGATATTGTTGAGCCTTGTCCATAGATAAGCATGTGAAATCCATAGATTAGGGCCTAATGAATTTATTTCAATTCACTGATTTCCTTATATGAACTGTAACTCTGAAATTGTTGCATGTTGCGTTTATATTTTTGTTCAGTATAGATCACTGTTTATAGCAGAATCAAAAGTTGTCCACCAATTAGGTCACTGTTTATAGCAGAGTCAAAATATGAATCAAAGTTAAAGTCATGTAAACCAAACTAATAAAACTTCTTGAAAATCTCCTCTGCTATTCTATTCTATTCTCCACAAATCATGTCTGTAACGCAGTAACTTCAATGAGCTAATAGGGGGCGCTGTTAGTGTGTTAGATTGATGAAGTGACGTGCAGGTCCGGCTCCAGAACGAATCAGTTGGACAGCCATTTGATTTCTATAGGCTTGCGCGTGTTTTTCCCGGGACGTCCACACATGTTGTTAATGGTGCTGTAATAAAAACCACAGGAAGCTCATGACTTTCAAGTTTGGGGAAGCTTACAATTTATCCTACAATTTCTACCTATCTGCAAGCAAGTTATGATTGTTTTTATATGCATATTTTGGTGGAATGAAACTAATGAAAGAGCACCAGCCTTTGCCATATGGACGCATTGATACACCGTGATCCATTGGCGGCTAAAGAAATGAGCACATGGAACTCAGAGATAGCCTATTGGAGATGCCCAAATTGCTGGCTTCCCAAATAGTAGCTAATGGTCCTCTGTGGCTAAGTCAAGCTCTCTGGTAAAGTATTTTGAATGATTTTACTTAGACAGGAGTAATTATATAATTTTGGCAAAACATCAATTTACTTTAGGGGGAGGCAGCATCCGGACAGTGCACTGTGCATCCAACTTTCCTTCCTAATTCGGAAGTGGCTGAAACCAGAGATCTGTATATAATGAGGAGATAATCATGTCTCCACCCTAACAATGTTGTCCAAATGGAGGGAAAGCAGGCGACAAGCTTAGGTCTGCTTATTCTGCCCATAGAAATGCATTGGGCTTATTTTGGACAGATTCTGGAGAGAGTGTGCCCTGTCGCTTCGCCTCTTCCTCTCTACTGAAACTCTCTCACCAGAGAAAGCATCCTAGTCAGCGAAACAGCGCCCCTCTTTCTTACTATATGT
>NW_028159639.1:170000-225000 GCF_964263955.1 Coregonus lavaretus | reverse complement strand
TCGAACGCCCCCGGTAGATCTTCTACGGTGAGGCGGCGTGTCAGGCGTCAGACGTCGGCCACTAGCAACAGGAGAGCGGGCACCGCCCCCCCAGCAGCACCCGTGGTCACGACGATTCCGCCAGCGAGAGAGGTTGTCGTCAAGTCGCCCTGGCAGCACCCTAAGGGGACGCAGAAGAGGCGAAGACAATGACGGGACGAGGGGGAGAGAATGGGAGATGGCTCGTCGTGGGACGCGACTGAGCCCACTGTTCCCCCCCACCCTTCTGTTCGGGGCTTGGAGGGAAATGTTTGTTTTCATGTGTTTAATAAAGAGTTGGCTCCCACTGACATTGTCACGAGAGAGCCCTTTTTCCATGACACGTTGGAGAACGTTCAGAGTACTTCACGCCCTATGTTTCTCTCCCATCACTCTGAGTGTAGCTCAACCCACCTAGGGTGTGTAGCTGAGCACACACAAGAGAGGAGAGAGAAAAAGGTAGCAAGACGCAGCCTTAGCTCACCTCATAAAGATCTCACACTACAGACTCCTAAGAGCACTGTAGTGAAGGTCTCACATAGCAGGCTACAGTCTCAGTCAGAATATGACATGAAGACGCAGCCGCTAGTTGGGAATGACGCTTTGTCTCAGGCTAATGCCTCAGTTAGCGCAGTTCAGACCCGTGCTGCGTTCACGGAGGGCCGGAATACTAGAGTTACGGAAGTAACCAACGTATTGGCGCCCCCACTCACCACAGAACGCGTTAAAATTCACCACTCCAAGTGTAGTTCAGCCCACCAGAGGTGCGAAGCTGAGAAAACACTAGAGGCGCGTGAAAAGAGGGTTACAAGGTGCCGCCTTGCATTACCTAATAGAGACCTCATGTCACAGACTCTTAGGGGTGCTGTAAAGAGAGTCTCTCACAACAGGTTGCAGTCTCAGTCAGAAGATGACAGGATGACGCGACCTATGCATGGAGAGGGCGCTCTGTCTCAGGCTAATGCCTTAGTCAGGGCGGCTCAGAACCGTGCTGCGTTCAAGGAGGGCCGGAATACGAGAGTACGGATGTAACCAACGTATCGGTGCCGCCTGTTCTCACAGAACGTATTGATTCTCACCACTCTGTATGTAGCCCGACTCACCAGAGGTGTGTAATGGAGCATACACAGGAGGCGAATGTGAGGAAGTGTGAGGAAGGTATCAGGGCACAGCCCTATGTTACCGAGGAGAGACCTCATGTCACAGACTGCAGTCTCGGTCAGAGTATGACATGATGTCTCGATCTACATATGGGGATGTCGCTCTGTCTCAGGCTAATGCCTTAGTCAGCGTAGTACAGACTCATACTGCGTTCAAGGAGGGCCGGAATACTAGATTTACAGGCGTAACCAACGTATCAGCGCCCCCGTTTAACACAGAACGCAATGATACCCACTACTCTGAGTACAGCTCAGCCCACCTAGAGTGCGCAGTTGAGCAGACTCATGTGACTAGTGAAAAAGAGGTATCATGGCGCCACCTTGTGGTACCAGTTAGAGACCGCACTTTGAAGACTCTTAGGAGTACTGTAGTGGATGGTTCTCATGGTAGGCAGCAGACGCATTCGCGCACCACCCGTGGCCGAGAGTTCTTCTGTATGCATTCCCTCCGCTGTCTTGCATTCTCCCACTGCTAGCCAGGGTGAGATCAGGAGGGCTGTCAATGATATTGATAGCCCCCGACCGACCAGGGGCTCCATGGTTTGCGGAGATGAGTCAGATGTTGATTGCGCCACCTTGGCCAATTCCACATGCTAACGGGTGTCCTTGGGGGCCTATTGCGATGGATTAAAGCCTCTTAAATTTGTTTGTGTGTGTAGAATTTCAGAGTTCTACGCAAATGTGAGCTCTGTTAAGTGTAATTGTTTGATTATAAGGGGTAAAATAGTGAAGCTGTAGCGGAATGCTAGCGGTCTATTGTCTGGAAATCGTATTTTTGAATGTATCGCGCATGCGTGGGATTTTACTAAAACTACAACACGGGATTGTGGGTAAATTGGTCATATTTCTGTTGGGCTGTGCTGCAGGGGGAGACAGAGAAACACAGACGAGGGAACAAAGAGGAAAGATTTGAAAATGAATTAAATCTTCTAGTTGTTACATCGGCTGTTGGCTAAAGATTAAACTTGTTTTGTGACCTATTGAATTGATAAATGAGAGAAATATGTTGACGGATTAAAAATTAAAATATTTAAATAAAATAAAATGACGGATTAAAATAAATAAAAATGTTATTGAGCTAATTAGTCCTGAGTTAAGTCTTAGAGTGAATGTGAACGAAGGAATATTGAATGCTGGAAGTAACTCAGTATTGCATTAAAAATATTTTTCTGTGTCTCTGTTCTTTTGTCATATGAGAGGAACAATGGAGAGAGAAAGAGAGGGGGTGCTGACGTGACATCACGTGACGCGACAGAGGATCGAGTAAAGGGGTTTTGGTACTGGTCTGTTTGTAAAATCTTCCCCTACAGGATGTTTGATGTTATGACAATTTCACATAGGCTTGGCAAATACTGATTCATAAAAAATTGCATTTTGGAGGCTCTGTACATCACTTGGGTTGATTGGAGTTGTGTTGGGAATCAAGGACTGACATTATTCTGTAAAATTAAGATAATTAGGTGCTTATAGAGCAAGGGGGTTTATGGGAATTGTAGTAATGGTAGGGTTAGAGGCTTTGTTTTTAGGATTGTAGTCTGAAGTTGACTACTTGCATTTTCTTTCCTGATGGGTTGTGGTAAGATAGCCACTAATTGATAAATTGGTAGGATAGGATATAGAAATAAAAAATTGATTTTAATTGTTCATAATTTTTAATTCATTTTTTAATTGATTTTTTATTTTAATTAGAAATGGTTTTTTAATAAAAAAATTAATTGAATTTTTTCATATTCATATTTTTATTGATTGATTAAAAAAAAAATTAAAAATAATAATGGGTTGTTTGGTTTATATTAATAATTAAAGGGGGGAAGCCATAGGCTATATTAAAGGGGGGAAGCCATAGGCTATATAGTCTAAAATAAAATAATTCACAGTAAAGGAATATAAAAGGGTTGGTACAATGGGAAAGGACAGCAAGGCTATGAAAGTCATTACACCTGTTGATATAGTACAAAATAGTAATCCTTTAACTAAAGTATTGCTAGGTTATCCGGCAAATGAAACAAAAGTTGCCCTTCATTCTCAAACAAAAACTGATAAAAGATTCCAGCGATAAGATAAACAAAGGTATAGAGAAAATGCTAAAGGAAGAGAAGACGACAGGAAAACTAATGGCAGAAGTTAGTACACCTTTCTCACACACGGATTCAGCAAAAAGACACCCACCTTATGAGAAGGAAGTAGAGCTTAGGGATGTTTATCCTCAGCTTCCAGTGATCATCCAGGAGGGTGATTATTGCATCAGAGATGAAGATGAACGAATAATAGATAGAGGACAAGCAGAAACGACAATGAAGATGAATCCAAAACTCCAGAAGTAAGAAAAACCGAGATGTCTGGAAACTAAGAGAAGAATGAGATTCGGAAAGATGAGGATGAAGATACAGAAGAGAAGAAAAACTGCTGAGAAAAGGATCCCAAGAATTGGAGGAGAAGAATACATTGAGGACAAGAAGCTGAAGAAAAGTAAGAAGATGATGGAAGATGATATTTCGAGGACAGAACTTAGAATATAAGCTGTTGAAGAATCCTGATATGTCAACAACAAAGAACAGGACGAAGAAACTCTCAAAAAACTCAATCATACAACTGGTGGAGAAGGAGAAGAGAAGCTTTGGTTATGAAGAATCAGAGTGAACCAAATCAACAATCACTGTTACAGCTTCAACTGAACAAGATCAAATGCAATTGTACCAGCCAAGGGGGGTACCAGGTGTTTCATATCCACAGACAGTTTCTGGACAGACACAGAATTGGAGAGGAAGAGGACGAGAAGGCTTAGAAGGAGGAGGAAGATTTCAGCTACACTTCCAGCAACTTTCAGAAGACTGTTATAATTATGGACAGGTTGGTTACTTTACCTGTGAGTGCAATAAGTCAGGAGGAAACATCAGAGGGAATTTCAGAGGAAGATACAGGGACCAGTCAAGATCACCTGTTCTCCAGGTGAACACCTACAGGGGGCCGGAGCGAGGATTCTAGAGTGCCTAGAAGATCCGAAGGGGGGTGTCAGCTGATAGCATCGATTAGAGAAGAAGAGAAAATATCTAACAATTGAAGTAAAAACAAAGGACTAGGAGAGGTGAATAGTGGAAAAACTTTTATCTGTGTTCAGCCTAAAGAGGTTAAACATCTCACTATGTAAAATTAACTAATTAGGATAGGGATTTGAGGTAGTAAAACAGCTAGTTACTCTTAAGGAACCAATTGAGCTCTGCTATAAAAATCAAAGAGAAATTAAAATAGACATACTAATATTAGAACATATACCTATTGCAGTGTTGGGAAGAGATGCATTGTTTAAATTGAATTGTACAATAAGATGTACACTAGACGACTGTCTGGTAGAGGATTTAAAAAAGTAGGGTTTTTGGGAATCATATTGGCTTGAAAAGATAATATCATAGGAAGGATGATAATCTATTAGACTGCCTATTAGACAATCTGTCTGGAAAATAAAGTTAAAAGGGGTGACTGTTATTCTGGGTTACATTCCTACACCAAGAGATTTCAGGCTAGGCTAAAAGGTGTTTAGTCGTTTGCCAAGTCTGTGTGTAAAGAAGTCAGAAGCAGGTGGGGACTTCCCAATCACATATTCTAAAAATTGGTGGTAAAGGGATTTTGTGAATAAATCAGTGGAAAAGGTTTTTAAAGGTTAGGAGAAAAGATTAGATTAAAAAAAGTTAGGAGAACTAGGGTTGAAGGAACTCTGAGACAGTAAGCTAAGTTTCAATGTTAGGTAGTAGTAAGAGAGAAAGAACAGTGGTGAAGGACATTTTTAGAGTTTAGTGGGAATATAGATATGGTAGGAGTTTAGATCAGTTAGGAGCAGATGCATTGAGAAAGTATGCGTTGCTGAATGATAAGAGAAGATTGAGGGTGATTGAGTATCTATATTTACAATTCCCAGCAGGAAGATCAAGGTAATTGTGGGTGTATTTCAGGGATAGAGGTAGGACTGAGAGTTTAAAAAAGTGACACTAGTGGTGATAGATGGAAGTACAAGCAAAGAGTTCAAAGCTTTGGGAAAACTAGATGAAGTAACAATAATGACATTAACACTTCAGTATATTAAAACAACAGTGAGAAGCAATTTAACTCTTTCAACATTGATAGTTATTAAAGCCATAAATATATCGCATTTGATTATAAGGGAACCAATAGCTCCGGCACCAATTTTAGGGGAACGCTGTTTTTAGGGTTAGGATGGTGACGTTCCTCCCACATGGAGAGATAATTAGGGAGAAGAAGTATTGTTATCAGGACCAGGAGTAGAAGCTGTTGCACCTAGTCAAAGGAAGTATTGTTTGTACAACAATATGAAGTGGAAGAGGGTTATGAGTGATTGTTCATTTATTTTGCGTAATGTTACAGAGAAAGATCAGGGAGAATATATGTGTACTTATCTAGTGCAAGCATTAAAATTTGTTCCGGTTAAGAATTATTGGTTAAAAGGCTATGTAATTCATAAAGTGACGCTTATAATGGAAGATTTGAAGTCTGTCGAAGCTTCCGCAGTCACCAAAGGAGGTCAGGAGAAGTATATTATTACAGTAGCCACTCCAACAGTAAATAATACACATAGGATATCGGTAGCTTTCCCACTAGAAATAATTAAGGTTAATACATCAACTAAATCAACTACTTTAATGGTAACTTTGGAAGGGATTAATGGTACGACGGCAATAGCAAATGTAGGAAGTATGACACCGACACCGACAATAACTTTTCTGAAATTAAAGGGGGTAGCAAGAGGGACTCAGGGGTTTATGACATGGATAGAGAGTGCTGTCAATGGTAGTAAGGATAGGGTTAAAATAGGAGAGCAGATAGTGGTAGAGAACAATATAGATTCATCTGAAATAGTGAAGGATACTATCATGGAGGTACAGGATGAGGTCTTTGATTTTAATGACAGACAAGGAGAGGTATCTGATCAGTACCGCTCGTTAGGGAAGAGAGAAACTAAATGGATGGGTTTGATTCTTCTGTTGTGAAAATTAAAGATAGATGGGCAGGTAGGAATCTTTGGTTCCAGCGGCTAGCTCATTCTGTAAGATCAGTGAGGAATCTTGAGGGTCCATGTCTGTTGAGAATTCCAGCACCAGACACGTGGGGTTCGACCTCTATCAAGTATGTGTCAATCTTATGCTTTGTCATGACTGTGGTATCAGCAACAGTCAGTAACAGATAAAATAATGCCGTTGTCAAAACATTTGTTTAAGCCTAGGTTTAAGTGTTATTGGGTTAAGTTAATTAACTTGTGGGAATTTGTTAGAGGGGAAGTAAAATCAGGTAACAGCGAACCCTGAAGCATTGGAGGTGAAACCAGTGAGGGCTAAAAGTTGTTTTTGTTCTAATAAAACATATGATGTAAGGGGTATGTTTATGGGAATATCAGATTGTGATGATTATATGATAACTTTGGGTATGCATGACCTTAAGGGTAGTAAGAAGAGCAGGACTTTGATGGTTAAAAGATTAGCTTTTGCCTGGCAATGTGACTATTGGGAATTTTAGAGATATTTGGTGGGTTTGTGGTGATAAAGCGTATATATTCTTACCCTATGGATGGACAGGATGTTGTTACATGTCAACGTTGAAGCTTCCATATGAGGCTTTTACCATTAAAAGAGGGGTAGCACCGGACACAGATAAATCTGAAGCTAGGGTTGAAAATAGGGTGAAAAGAGACATGGCGACATGTCATAGTCTTCAAGCCTATCATTGGAGGATAAGTCTAATAGAGAAGGGGGGACTTTTTCCATGGTATGGTGTAACATTTTTGGCAGATCATCTTGATAATATTACATATACTTTGATTCCAGATAGTTGCATTGAAGAATATAAGGGATGCGTTTGGTAGATCTGAAGGAGCTGGATGGTCAGCGAAGACTTGGTTGCAAGATCAGCTAGGCCAGTAGGAGCAGTGATGGATTACATTTTAATAGCAGCTTTGATAGCACTGTGTGTGATGTTTGTAATTTGTTACTGACCTTTGAGAAAGCTATGATATTGAGATAGGTTGGAGTAGTGATGCCTGGAGACAACACTCAGATGCCGTGGTTGACTGTTCCTGATCTGGATGAAGATGGACAAGTGGAACTGAATGGATAAATATCATTTTTCATCATTTTTTCAAAAAAAAAATCAATATTAGTGTGGTTTTAGTATGATTTTATGAATCAAAGGGGGGAAGTGTATGAATGAATCACATTATCCTATTTCATTATTCTATCATTTATATTGATTCATACATCATTTATATATAATTTTTATATTCTTAGTTGATATTGATGTTTAATTTGACAGTGTTGTTTTGCAAAATATACTGTTTGGTCTTTTCTTTTCTTCCAGAAGCATTTGGGGGAACATGTAGAGATTGAAATACTCAAACAAGGACAATATGAAGGGACAATATGAAAGGACAATGACTGGAGGAGATGAAACAAGGAGGGGTGGAAAGGTTCCCATTCCATCATCAACAATGCATTAGAAGAGGAGAATACGGAGGAGATGAAGTGTAGTGGACTACATTCCAGTGTCTGCAATGAAATATAGACATATTTGCATGTGTAATACATAATTTGTGTCATAGTCTTAGGTATTAATTTTTGTAGAATGATGTTTGATGTTATTGGATACATATGGGGAACTTAGATGTTTTTGTTCATTTCGTGAATGCTTAGGGACAGGGAGTCTAGGCAGGGAGAGGTCCACTGTAGGATCCGATGGGTTGACCAGCCTTAGAGTGGACATTTTTTGGATAGTATTTTGTTTGCAGGGGCTTTCATTTGTATTTAATTGCATCATAGTTTCAAATGCATTTATAAAGAGTTATGAATTCATTGGGAGTACCTAGGTGGTTGCCTGGGGCAGAGGGACCGTGAGAGAATTTTACGGTCTTGATTGATGGATGGATATCTGGAAAGATGGCTGCCGGACAGTTTTTCGCTCTCACACTCCATAAAGATTTGTTCATATTTCATAGTAATGTATTTACACTCCATAAAGATTTGTTCATATTTCATAGTAATGTATTCACACTCCATAAACATTTATTCATATTTCATAGAAAGGTATTTACACTCTAGAGGAGAATGTTTTTTTGGTTTAATGTTAAAGATACTCAATAAGATAAATTGTTACTGGTCATAATCCTATTCTGTTTGTTTTCGAGACTTTTAGTTAGTCTCGAAGGGGGGATATGTCGTGTATGACGATTATGACTATTTTAGAGGAACAAAGAAAAGAATGTTTATCTTAGTTCAAAAGTAGCCGTTTAAGGGGTGACGCCCCAGGGGAGACGGGTGATTGGACCGCAGAGGGAGCAACCCATATTTTTACATTGTTTATAAGTATATGCTGGAGGCACAGGAAAGCAGAGCAGCCATTACAATTCGAGGACACTGCTCTCCGGGTGTCATGACGCCTGTAACTCATGCTGAAAGCTTGTGATATGAATAAACTTATGATCAAAGGTTCAGTATGAGCGGACTCCTTTGTTTGACAGCAATGAGCACCAGCATTCGACGCGATACGACACAATGCAGAGGAATGTCCACTGATTGGTCCACCTCAGCAATCAGCAGACACCCCAACGACCACCGATCAGGAACATACAGGACACATGTGATTAGGGCAGAAGGAGAGGAAAAACACAAAAAGACACAGGATACCTGTATCCGTAACAGATGGTGTATATGTTAGTCTCTTAGAGGCCTAGAGGAAGTGATGCAACACTTTAGGTTTTGTGGAGAGCTGCTGCTGACGCCATGGCCTCTGTTGCTAAGGTTACTATGATCACTATCTTACTCAGAGTCTCTTCATTTATCAGACCTTTATGTTCTGTCTGTCTGTCTGTCTGTCTGTCTGTCTGTCTGTCTAACTGTCTAACTGTCTGTCTAACTGTCTGTGTGTCTGTCTTCCTGGCTGCCTGTCTGTCTGTCTGTCTGTCTGTCTGTTTCTTTGTCTGTCTGTTTGTCTGTCTGTCTGTCTGTCTGTCTGTCTGTCTGTCTGTCTTACTAAACAGCTGACCAACCTTCCAACCTACCTTACTTTATTGAGTGATCTATCCACCAATCGACCTAATGACAGTTGCAGCTATCCATCTATGATATGTATAGTGTGGAAAGCATAGGGTTTGCAAAAATCTGGTAATTTCTGGAAAAACTGGGAATTTTGAGTCTCTCCTCTTGTCTGTGGTCAGGTCTGATGGTATCTATGATATATACAGTACTCTGTAAAGTCTCTCCTCCTGTCTGTGGTCAGGTATGATGGTGTGGACCAGTATTGGTCTGGTAGTCATGGTGACAGTGTTAGGACTGGTCCTGCTCCTGTTCTACAGACAGAGGAGAGGAACCAGGAGAACAGCACCACCACCACCAGTCTCCTCCAACACACAACCTGACCCTACTGGAGAGGTGAGAGATACAAGGGTGTGTGTGTGTGTGTGTGTGTGTGTGTGTGTGTGTGTGTGTGTGTGTGTGTGTGTCCATAACAACTTCTAGTGTAGAGGAGATAGACAGGGAGGTAGGCTGTGTGTGATGGTAAACTAAACATCTTAGGGTTGACTGTGTGAGTCTACAGCATCCTCTAGTGGGTTTCTACTGTAGTCTGTTATCATTCCTCAATCTGTCAACATGAAGAACCTGCTGCAAACAACACTTGTTCATTAGACAGCTCTGTTTCAACAGATAATGGATTCTCAGACTCATAGGCTGCGTTAACACAGGCAGCCCAATTCTGATCTTAATAATTGGTCTTTTGACCAATCAGATCAGATATGTTGCCAATAATTGATGTCTGTGTAAATGCAGCCATTTTAACCATGTAGTTCTTCATTGACATTGTTTGGTTTGCACCTTGACTCACGTTGGTTGAGGGCCTCCACTTCTTTTCATATCTGACCATGTAGTTGTTGTCATTGGTTCTCTATGCAGGTTGACTGTGAGTTTATGAGGAGATCAGAGAGGCAGACAGACAGACAGACACACTCCCTGTGGTCATCTCTTCAGTCTACTCTGCTGTCAACTCAAATCAAATCAAATCAAATCAAATTTTATTGGTCACATGCGCCGAATACAACAGGTGCAGACATTACAGTGAAATGCTTACTTACAGCCCTTAACCAACAGTGCATTTATTTTAAACAAAAAAAGTAAGAATAAAACAACAACAAAAAAAAGTGTTGAGAAAAAAAAGAGCAGAAGTAAAATAAAGTGACAGTAGGGAGGCTATATATACAGTAAAATAAAGTGACAGTAGGGAGGCTATATATACAGGGGGGTACCGTTGCATAGTCAATGTGCGGGGGCACCGGCTAGTTGAGGTAGTTGAGGTAATATGTACATGTGGGTAGAGTTAAAGTGACTATGCATAAATACTTAACAGAGTAGCAGCAGCGTAAAAAGGGTGGGGTGGGGGGGCAGTGCAAATAGTCCGGGTAGCCATGATTAGCTGTTCAGGAGTCTTATGGCTTGGGGGTAGAAGCTGTTGAGAAGTCTTTTGGACCTAGACTTGGCACTCCGGTACCGCTTGCCGTGCGGTAGCAGAGAGAACAGTCTATGACTAGGGTGGCTGGAGTCTTTGACAATTTTGAGGGCCTTCCTCTGACACCGCCTGGTATAGAGGTCCTGGATGGCAGGGAGCTTTGCCCCAGTGATGTACTGGGCCGTACGCACTACCCTCTGTAGTGCCTTGCGGTCAGAGGCCAAGCAGTTGCCATACCAGGCGGTGATGCAACCAGTCAGGATGCTCTCGATGGTGCAGCTGTAGAATTTTTTGAGGATCTGAGGACCCATGCCAAATCTTTTTAGTCTCCTGAGGGGGAATAGGCTTTGTCGTGCCCTCTTCACGACTGTCTTGGTGTGTTTGGACCAGGATAGTTCGTTGGTGATGTGGACACCAAGGAACTTGAAGCTCTCAACCTGTTCCACTACAGCCCCGTCGATGAGAATGGGGGCGTGCTCAGTCCTCTTTTTTTTCCTGTAGTCCACAATCATCTCCTTTGTCTTGGTCACGTTGAGGGAGAGGTTGTTGTCCTGGCACCACACGGCCAGATCTCTGACCTCCTCCCTATAGGCTGTCTCATCGTTGTCGGTGATCAGGCCTACCACTGTTGTGTCGTCGGCAAACTTAATGATGGTGTTGGAGTCGTGCCTGGCCATGCAGTCATGGGTGAACAGAGAGTACAGGAGGGGACTGAGCACGCACCCCTGAGGGGCCCCCGTGTTGAGGATCAGTGTGGCAGATGTGTTGTTACCTACCCTTACCACCTGGGGGCGGCCCGTCAGGAAGTCCAGGATCCAGTTGCAGAGGGAGGTGTTTAGTCCCAGGATCCTTAGCTTAGTGATGAGCTTAGAGGGCACTATGGTGTTGAATGCAGAGCTGTAGTCAATGAATAGCATTCTCACGTAGGTGTTCCTCTTGTCCAGGTGGGAAAGGGCAGTGTGGAGTGCGATAGAGATTGCATCATCTGTGGATCTGTTGGGGCGGTATGCAAACTCACCTACCAACTCTACAACCTACCCTGCTGGCAAACCTTCTACAACCTACCCTGCTGGCCAATCATCTACAACCTACCCTGCTGGCCAATCATCTACAACCTACCCTGCTGGCAAACCCTCTACAACCTACCCTGCAAGCCAGTCCTCTACAACCTACCCTGCTGGCCAATCCTCTACAACCTACCCTGCTGGCCAAGCCACTACAGCCTACCCTGCTAGCTCTGCCACAGGTATTCCACAGATTCATAGGTAACTGCATACGTGGAGTGTGTTTGAAAGTGGGCGTTGCCAAATAAGTGGGATGAGCAATGTAAGTGGGTGTATGGAAACCTAACAGCTAATTGGGCAGTTTGGTTGCCACTCAAGATCGATTTGCGTGGCTGCTTGCTGCTTCCTTGTAGCATTTTAGCTAACCCTAACCCTTTTCCTATCCTTAACCTCATTCTCCAAACCTACTAGGTTAGTTCTCCTAACCTGCCATGTTAATTATCCTAACCTGCCATGTTAATTATCCTAACCTGCCATGTTAATTCTCCTAACCTCCCACGTTAAATCTCCTAACATGCTACGTTAATTATCCTAACCTCCCACGGTAATTATCCTAGCCAGCATGAAAATGTATGCACTCACTAACTGTAATTGCTAAATTACAAAAATCTAAAATCTAACCTGCCACATTAATTATTGTCACGATCGTTAGAGGGAGTAGACCAATGCGCAGCGTGAGATTTGTACATCTTATTTAATTAAGTGCACATACAATAAACAAAACAACAAACGATACGTGAAGTCCACGGTACAAACACAAAACCAACTGGAACAAGATCCCACAACTATTGTGGGAAAACAGCCTGTATAAATATAGCTCCCAATCAGAGACAACCAGCAAAAGCTGACACTCGTTGCCTCTGATTGGGAACCACTCTGGCCAACATAGAAATACAATACATAGAACTACAACACAGAACTCAAACACATAGAATCTACACACCCTGGCTCCACACATAGAGTCCCCAAAGCCAGGGTGTTACAGTACCCCCCCCCAAAGGCGCGGACTGCGACCGCGCCTCAACATAAACCAAACAGGGGAGGGCTGGGTGGGCATTCCTCCTCGGAGGCGGTTCCGGCTCCGGGCTTACCCACCACCCTCCAATAATCCCCCCGTAACGCCCCTGGTCCGGTCTGGCCCCGCTGGCTGGAGCTGGACTAGACATCGAAGGAGCGGATTGCTTAAGCTCCGGTGTGGAGCAGCTGACCGGTACCTGATCAGGCACCGGTGACCCAGGCACGGGTTGTGCCGGACTGACGACGCGCACCCCTGGCTTGGTGCGTGGAGCAGGAACGGGCCGGACCGGACTGACGATGCACACCCCTGGCTTGGTGCGTGGAGCAGCAACGGGCCGGACCGGGCTGACGATGCGCACCCCTGGCTTGGTGCGTGGAGCAGGAACGGGCCGGACCGGGCTGACGATGCGCACCCCTGGTTTGGTGCGTGGAGCAGCAACGGGCCGGACCGGGCTGACGATACGCACCCCTGGCTTGGTGCGTGGAGCAGGAACGGGCCTTACCAGGCTGACGACTCGCACCCCTGGCTTGGTGCGAGTGGCAGGAACAGGCCTGGCCGGGCTGGCGACGCGCACCGTAGGCTTGGTGCGAGTGGCAGGAACAGGCCGGGCCGGGCTGGCGACGCGCACCGTAGGCTTGGTGCGAGTGGCAGGAACAGGCCGGACCGGGCTGGCGACGCGCACCCCTGGTTTGGTGCGTGGAGCAGCAACGGGCCGGACCGGGCTGACGATACGCACCCCTGGCTTGGTGCGTGGAGCAGGAACGGGCCTTACCAGGCTGACGACTCAAATCAAATCAAATCAAATCAAATCAAATCAAATTTTATTGGTCACATGCGCCGAATACAACAGGTGCAGACATTACAGTGAAATGCTTACTTACAGCCCTTAACCAACAGTGCATTTATTTTAAACAAAAAAAGTAAGAATAAAACAACAACAAAAAAAGTGTTGAGAAAAAAAGAGCAGAAGTAAAAATAAAGTGACAGTAGGGAGACTATATATACAATAGAATAAAGTGACAGTAGGGAGGCTATATATACAGGGGGGTACCGTTGCATAGTCAATGTGCGGGGGCACCGGCTAGTTGAGGTAGTTGAGGTAATATGTACATGTGGGTAGAGTTAAAGTGACTATGCATAAATACTTAACAGAGTAGCAGCAGCGTAAAAAGTATGGGGTGGGGGGGCAGTGCAAATAGTCCGGGTAGCCATGATTAGCTGTTCAGGAGTCTTATGGCTTGGGGGTAGAAGCTGTTGAGAAGTCTTTTGGACCTAGACTTGGCACTCCGGTACCGCTTGCCGTGCGGTAGCAGAGAGAACAGTCTATGACTAGGGTGACTGGAGTCTTTGACAATTTTGAGGGCCTTCCTCTGACACCGCCTGGTATAGAGGTCCTGGATGGCAGGGAGCTTTGCCCCTGTGATGTACTGGGCCGTACGCACTACCCTCTGTAGTGCCTTGCGGTCAGAGGCCAAGCAGTTGCCATACCAGGCGGTGATGCAACCAGTCAGGATGCTCTCGATGGTGCAGCTGTAGAATTTTTTGAGGATCTGAGGACCCATGCCAAATCTTTTTAGTCTCCTGAGGGGGAATAGGCTTTGTCGTGCCCTCTTCACGACTGTCTTGGTGTGTTTGGACCATGATAGTTCGTTGGTGATGTGGACATCAAGGAACTTGAAGCTCTCAACCTGTTCCACTACAGCCCCGTCGATGAGAATGGGGGCGTGCTCAGTCCTCTTTTTTTTCCTGTAGTCCACAATCATCTCCTTTGTCTTGGTCACGTTGAGGGAGAGGTTGTTGTCCTGGCACCACACGGCCAGATCTCTGACCTCCTCCCTATAGGCTGTCTCATCGTTGTCGGTGATCAGGCCTACCACTGTTGTGTCGTCGGCAAACTTAATGATGGTGTTGGAGTCGTGCCTGGCCATGCAGTCATGGGTGAACAGAGAGTACAGGAGGGGACTGAGCACGCACCCCTGAGGGGCCCCCGTGTTGAGGATCAGTGTGGCAGATGTGTTGTTACCTACCCTTACCACCTGGGGGCGGCCCGTCAGGAAGTCCAGGATCCAGTTGCAGAGGGAGGTGTTTAGTCCCAGGATCCTTAGCTTAGTGATGAGCTTTGAGGGCACTATGGTGTTGAATGCTGAGCTGTAGTCAATGAATAGCATTCTCACGTAGGTGTTCCTCTTGTCCAGGTGGGAAAGGGCAGTGTGGAGTGCGATAGAGATTGCATCATCTGTGGATCTGTTGGGGCGGTATGCAAATTGGAGTGGGTCTAGGGTTTCTGGGATTATGCTGTTGATGTGAGCCATGACCAGTCTTTCAAAGCACTTCATGGCTACAGACGTCAGTGCCACGGGTCGGTAGTCATTTAGGCAGGTTATCTTAGAGTTCTTGGGCACGGGGACTATGGTGGTCTGCTTGAAACATGTTGGTATTACAGACTCAGTCAGGGACATGTTGAAAATGTCAGTGAAGACACTTGCCAGTTGGTCAGCACATGCTCGGAGTACACGTCCTGGTAATCCGTCTGGCCCTGCGGCCTTGTGAATGTTGACCTGCTTAAAAGTCTTACTCACATCGGCTACGGAGAGCGTGATCACATAGTCGTCCGGAACAGCTGGTGCTCTCATGCATGCTTCAGTGTTGCTTGCCTCGAAGCGAGCATAGAAGTGGTTTAGCTCGTCTGGTAGGCTTGTGTCACTGGGCAGCTCGCGGCTGTGCTTCCCTTTGTAGTCTGTAATAGTTTTCAAGCCCTGCCACATCCGACGAGCGTCAGAGCCAGTGTAGTATGATTCAATCTTAGACCTGTATTGACTCTTTGCCTGTTTGATGGTTCGTCGGAGGTCATAGCGGGATTTCTTATAAGCGTCCGGGTTAGAGTCCCGTTCCTTGAAAGCGGCAGCTCTACCCTTTAGCTCAGTGCGGATGTTTCCTGTAATCCATGGCTTCTGGTTGGGGTATGTACGTACGGTCACTGTGGGGACGACATCATCGATGCACTTATTGATGAAGCCAGTGACTGATGTGGTGTACTCCTCAATGTTGTCTGAAGTCTCCCGGAACATGTTCCAGTCTGTGCTAGCAAAACAGTCCTGTAGCTTAGCATCTGCGTCATCTGACCACTTTTTTATTAGCCGAATCACTGGTGCTTCCTGCTTCAGTTTTAGCTTATAAGCAGGAATCAGGAGGATAGAGTTATGGTCAGATTTGCCAAATGGAGGGCGAGGGAGAGCTTTGTATGCGTCTCTGTGTGTGGAGTAAAGGTGGTCTAGAGTTTTTTCCCCTCTGGTTGCACATTTAACATGCTGGTAGAAATTAGGTAGAACGGATTTAAGTTTCCCTGCATTAAAGTCCCCTGCTACTAGGAGCGCTGCATCTGGATGAGCGTTTTCCTGTTGATTAATGGCCTTGTACAACTCATTCAGTGCAATCTTAATGCCAGCATTGGTTTGTGGTGGTAAATAGACAGCTATGAAAAATATAGATGAAAACTCTCTTGGTAAATAGTGTGGTCTGCAGCTTATCATAAGATACTCTACCTCAGGCGAGCAAAACCTTGAGACTTCCTTAGTATTTGATTTGGTGCACCAGCTGTTGTTTACAAATATACAGAGACCGCCACCCCTCGTCTTACCCGAGTCTGCCGTTCTGTCCTGCCGATGTAGCGTATAGCCTGCTAGCTGAATGTTATCATTGTCGTCGTTCAGCCACGACTCCGTGAAACATAAGATATTACAGTTTTTAATGTCCCGTTGGTAGGATAACCGTAATCTTAAATCGTCCATTTTATTCTCCAAAGCTTGAACGTTGGCTAATAGGATTGATGGGAGAGGCAGTTTACTCGTTCGCCGTCGGATCCTTACAAGGCACCCCGACCTACGTCCACGATATCTCCGTCTCTTCCTCACGCGAATGACGGGGATCTGGGCCTTGTCGGGAGTCTGTAGAATATCCTTCGCGAACGCCTCGTTGAAGAAAAAGTGTTCGTCCAACGCGAGGTGAGTAATCGCTGTCCTGATATCCAGAAGCTCTCTTTGGTTATAAGAGACGATGGCAGAAACATTATGTACAAAATAAATTACAAATAACGCGGAAAAACACACATAATAGTACAATTGGTTAGAGGGCTGTAAAACGGCAGCCATCTTCTTCCGGCGCTGTTCAATCTTTTGGCTTGGTGCGAGTGGCAGGAACAGGCCTGGCCGGGCTGGCGACGCGCACCGTAGGCTTGGTGCGAGTGGCAGGAACAGGCCGGGCCGGGCTGGCGACGCGCACCGTAGGCTAGGTGCGAGTGGCAGGAACAGGCCGGGCCGGGCTGGCGACGTGCACCGTAGGCTTGGTGCGAGTGGCAGGAACAGGCCGGGCCGGGCTGGCGACGCGCACTGTAGGCTTGGTGCGAGGGGCAGGAACAGGCCGGGCCGGGCTGGCGACGCGCACCGTAGGATTGGTGCGAGTGGCAGGAACAGGCCGGGCTGGCGACGCGCACCGTAGGCTTGGTGCGAGTGGCAGGAACAGGCCGGGCCGGGCTGGCGACGCGCACCGTAGGCTTGGTGCGAGGGGCAGGAACAGGCCGGGCCGGGCTGGCGACGCGCACCGTAGGCTTGGTGCGAGTGGCAGGAACAGGCCGGGCCGGGCTGGCGACGCGCACCGTAGGCTTGGTGCGAGTGGCAGGAACAGGCCGGGCCGGGCTGGCGACGCGCACCGTAGGCTTGGTGCGAGTGGCAGGAACAGGCCGGGCCGGGCTGGCGACGCACACCGTAGGCTTGGTGCGAAGAGCAGGAACAGGCCGGGCCGGGCTGGCGACGCGCACCGTAGGCTTGGTGCGAGGAGCAGGAACAGGCCGGGCCGGGCTGGCGACGCGCACCGTAGGCTTGGTGCGAGGAGCAGGAACAGGCCGGGCCGGGCTGGCGACGCGCACCCTTGGCTTGGTGCGGGGAGCAGGAACAGGCCGGGCCGGGCTGGCGACGCGCACCGTAGGCTTGGTGCGAGGGGCAGGAACAGGCTGGGCCGGGCTGGCGACGCGCACCATCAACTTAGTGCGGGGAGCAGGAACGGGCCGGACCGGACTGGTGACGCACACCACTTGCTTGGTGTGAGGAGCGGGACTGGGTTTCGTCATAACCCTCCGCTCCCTCAGCTGCCTACACAGATCCTCTCGCCGTGCCTCTACTCTCACCTTCTCCCTTATCGCCTCCAGTAGCTCCACCCTCTGCACCACTAACTCCTGCTCCCTCTGCACCAATAGCCCCCTTAACCTGGTGGCCTCCTCACCTAACCTCCTAATACGCCCTGTAGCTGCTTCCTGCTGCCCCGTCGCCCATGCCCTGTGCCCCCCCCCCCTAAAAAAATGTTGGGGTTGCCTCTCGTCCGTCCGACGACGACCCTGTTGACGCCGTTGCTCCTCTCTCCGTCGCGCCTCTACCGTCTCCCTCCATGGACGGCGATCCATCCCGGCCTGGATTTCCTCCCAGGTCCAGGACCCCTGCCCGTCCATTATCTGCTCCCACGTCCAGGCTGCCTGCTCCTGGACACGCTGCTTGGTCCTGGTATGGTGGGATCTTCTGTCACGATCGTTAGAGGGAGTAGACCAATGCGCAGCGTGAGATTTGTACATCTTATTTAATTAAGTGCACATACAATAAACAAAACAACAAACGGTACGTGAAGTCCATGGTACAAACACAAAACCAACTGGAACAAGACCCCACAACTATTGTGGGAAAACAGCCTGTATAAATATGGCTCCCAATCAGAGACAACCAGCAACAGCTGACACTCGTTGCCTCTGATTGGGAGCCACTCTGGCCAACATAGAAATACAATACATAGAACTACAACACAGAACTCAAACACATAGCATCTACACACCCTGGCTCAACATATAGAGTCCCCAGAGCCAGGGTGTGACAATTATTCTAACATGCCACGTTAATTATCCTAACCTGCCACATTAATTATCCTAACCTGCCATGTTAAATCTCCTAACATGCCACGTTAATTTTCCTGACCTCCCACGGTAATTATCCTAGCTTGCCTAACTGGCTTAGCTAAAATGCTACAAGGAAAACAGCAAGCAGCCACGCAAAACAGTCTTGAGTGGCAACCAATCTGCCTAATTAGCTGTTATGTTTCCATACACCCACTTATGTAAATCCTAACACTTATATCGCAATGCCAACTTTTAGACACGCTCCACATATGGTGTTACCCATACTTGATTCCACACTGTGACATGCTAATGCTTCCCCAAAGATTATATAAATCCAAGCTATTCTACTGCAGATCACCCAGCTTCTCTCATCTACTCCAATATGGATCTACCCAAAGATTCTAAAGTCTCTTCAAGCCCTCCAACAGCCAGTGGAACCCAGGATGATTCCATCTATTCTACAGCCCAGTTACCCAAAGATACTGTAGAATCTACAAGATACCCTGCTGTACACCTCTCTAAAGACACTCCAGAAGACGCCATCTACTCTATAGCCTAGCTACCCATAATAATGTAGGACTATATAATCTATACAAGGGATGCGTCTCAAATAACACTCTATTACCTATCCCCCATATGGCCCTGGTCAAAGGCAGTGCTCTATAGAGAACAAGGTGCCATTTGGGATGAAGGGAAGCTCCCTGTAGAGAGATGAAGGGTTGTCACCACAGAGCCGCCATCTTGGAATGACATGAAAAAAAAACATGTTTCAAATCCTCCTTGACATATTGTATTCAAACAGCTCATGTGGTTTTACTGTATCATGTAAAATATGAACATATGGGTTTAAAATCAATTTTATCTCCAGATTTTGTTAAAGTCAACCAACATTTTTGTAAATATTTGTGTAAATATGAACTATGTGTTTTGTCATATCATTTTGGCTGTTAATAATAATGAAGACAGTAATACCATAATAGTCAGTTGTACCTTTGAGATTTACATATCTACATTTACATTTACATTTTAGTCATATCTATTATATATGTACATAAACTGTACCTTTTAACTTTTAAAGTATTTCAATAAAACTCATCAAAATGTTTAAAACAGTGTGAATATGGACTATTAGTGTGTGTGTGTGTTATGTCCATATTTTCCTTGTTTTACTATCGTTGTGAGGGCCTCTGGTCCCCACAAGGATAGCAAAACCAAACACACACACAAACACACAGACACACAGACACACACACACACACTTAACCACTCGCGGGTAGCTTAGTGGTTAAGAGCGTTGTGCCAGTAACCGAAAGGTCGCTGGTTCTAATCCCCGAGCCGACTAGGTGAAAAATGTGTCGATGTGCCCTTGAGCAAGGCACTTAACCCTAATTGCTCCTGTAAGTCACTCTGGATAAGAGCGTCTGCTAAATGACTAAAAATGTAAAATATTACATGTCCTCTTTACAATCCTCAGAATCTGTTAACTCCAGAAGGACTGCCTTCCACCCCAACCAATCAGAACCTAGATACAGCCCGTGACATCACCACAACAACCACCACAACAACCAATCATTGTCCAGATGACATATATTCCAACTACAGAGGTTGCGGACACTGTGAGCTATGTTACTATCAACTTCCCCAGAGACCCAGCCTGTCTCCACTATGCTACTGTCAACTTCCCCAGAGATCCAGCCTGTCTCCACTATGCTACTGTCATCTTCCCCAGAGATCCAGCCTGTCTCCACTATGCTACTGTCAACTTCCCCAGAGATCCAGCCTGTCTCCACTATAATACTGTCAACTTCCCCAGAGATCCAGCCTGTCTCCACTATGCTACTGTCAACTTCCCCAGAGATCCAGCCTGTCTCCACTATGCTACTGTCAACTTCCCCAGAGATCCAGCCTCTCTCCACTATGCTACTGTCAACTTCCCCAGAGATCCAGCCTGTCTCCACTATGCTACTGTCAACTTTCCCAGAGATCCAGCCTGTCTCCACTATGCTACTGTCAACTTCCCCAGAGATCCAGCCTGTCTCCACTATGCTACTGTCAACTTCCCCAGAGATCCAGCCTGTCTCCACTATGCTACTGTCAACTTCCCCAGAGATCCAGCCTGTCTCCACTATAATACTGTCTCCTTCAGTACAGACTCTGATGCTAGTAACCACCCAGACACTCACCCTACAGATGTAGACACCTCATAGATGTACTGCACCATTAAACACTCTGCTACATAGTCTACTACTGACACTGATCTGTATGGCAAAGCATGAATTCATGTTTTCATTTATTAATGTTTTCACTCATTTGTGTTTTTAATTAATTTGTTTATTTGATCGTTCATTTGTTAATTAGTTGATATATTCATTCAATCATTCATTTATGTGTTTGTTCTTTAATTCATTAATTCATATTTTTTATATCATTAATTTGTTAATTTGTTCGTATATTCATTTATTGAATTATTTGTTTGTTCGTTAGTTCAATCATCTGTTCGTTCATTCTTTGTTTGTTTGTCGGTCGTTTCGTCTGTACGTCCGTTCATTCATTCAATAATTTTTCTACTGTGAATGTAACACTGGCTTGAACAAAAAGAGACAGTTTATCACTTTTAGAAAGCTTTGCTTATTCAGTGTTTTTTACTCCACTTGACTGGGAAATGAGCCTATGTGTATTTATCAATAAAGCACCAATATCAAATCAAATCAAAAAAAATCAAAATGTATTGGCCACATGCGCCGAATACAACAGGTGCAGACATTGCAGTGAAATGCTTACTTACAGCCCTTAACCAACAGTGCATTTATTTTTTAATAAAAAAGTAAAATAAAACAAACAAAAAAAGTGTTGATAAAAAAAGAGCAGAAGTAAAATAAAATAACAGTAGCGAGGCTATATACAGGGGGTACCGGTACAGAGTCAATGTGCGGGGGCACAGGTTAGTCGAGGTAATTGAGGTAATATGTACATGTGGATAGAGTTAAAGTGACTATGCATAAATAATGAACAGAGTAGCAGCAGCGTAAAAAGATGGGGTGGGGGGTGGGGGTGGGGGGGCAGTGCAAATAGTCCGGGTAGCCATGATTAGCTGTTCAGGAGTCTTATGGCTTGGGGGTAGAAGCTGTTAAGAAGCCTTTTGGACCTAGACTTGGCGCTCCGGTACCGCTTGCCGTGCGGTAGCAGAGAGAACATTCCATGACTAGGGTGGCTGGAGTCTTTGGCAATTTTTAGGGCCTTCCTCTGACACCGCCTGGTATAGAGGTCCTGGATGGCAGGAAGCTTGGCCCCAGTGATGTACTGGGCCGTATGCACTACCCTCTATAGTGCCTTGAGGTCAGAGGCCGAGCAGTTGCCATACCAGGAAGTGATGCAACCAGTCAGGATGCTCTCGATGGTGCAGCTGTATAATTTTTTGAGGATCTGAGGACCCATGCCAAATATTTTCAGTCTCCTGAGGGGGAATAGACTTTGTCGTGCCCACTTCACGACTGTCTTGGTGTGTTTGGACCATGATAGTTTGTTGGTGATGTGGACACCAAGGAACTTGAAGCTCTCAACCTGCTCCACTACAGCCCAGTCGATGAGAATGGGGGCCATGCAATCATGGGTGAACAGGGAGTACAGGAGGGGACTGAGCACGAACCCCTGAGGGGCCCCCGTTTTGAGGATTAGCGTGGTAGATGTGTTGTTACCTACCCTTACCACCCTGATCCACTTGCAAAGGGAGGTGTTTAGTCCCAGGGTCCTTAGCTTAGTGATGAGCTTTGAGGGCACTATGGTGCTGAACGTTGAGCTGTAGTCAATGAATAGCATTCTCACGTAGGTGTTCCTTTTGTCCAGGTGGGAAAGGGCAGTGTGGAGTGCAATAGAGATTGCATCATCTGTGGATCTGTTGGGGCGGTATGCAAATTGGAGTGGGTCTAGGGTTTCTGGGATAATGGTGTTGATGTGAGCCATGACCAGCCTTTCATAGTACTTCATGGCTACTGACGGCTACAGTCGGTAGTCATTTAGGCAGGTTACCTTAGTGTTCTTGGGCACAGGGACTATGGTGGTCTGCTTGAAACATGTTGGTATTACAGACTCAGTCAGGGACAGGTTGAAAATGTCAGTGAAGACACTTGCCAGTTGGTCAGCGCATGCTCGCAGTACACGTCCTGGTAATCAATATGGCCCTGAGGCCTTGTGAATGTTGACCTGTTTAAAGCTCTTACTAACATCGGCTACGGAGAGCGTGATCACACAGTCGTCTGAAACAGATGATGCTCTAATGCATGCTTCAGTGTTGCTTGTCTCGAAGCAAGCATAGAAGTAATTTAGCTCGTCAGGTAGGCTCGTGTCACTGGGCAGCTCGCGGCTGTGCTTCCCTTTGTAGTCCGTTATAGTTTGCAAGCCCTGCCACATCCGACGAGCGTCAGAGCCGGTGTAGTACGATTCAATCTTAGTCCTGTATTGACGCTTTGCCTGTTTGATGGTTAGTCTGAGGGCATAGCGAGATTTCTTATAAGCGTCTGGGTTAGAGTCCCGCTCCTTGAAAGCGGCAGCTCTACCATTTAGCTCAGTGCGGATGTTGCCTGTAATCCATGGCTTCTGGTTGGGGTATGTACGTATGGTCACTGTGGGGATGACGACAACGATACACTTATTGATGAAGCCAGTGACTGATGTGGTGTACTCCTCAATGCCATCGGAAGAATCCCAGAACATATTCCAGTCTATGCTAGCATAACAGTCATGTAGCTTAGCATCTGCGTCATCTGACCACTTCTGTATTGAGTGAGTCACTGGTAATTCCTAGTTTTTGCATGTAAGCAGGAATCAGGAGGATAGAACTATGGTCAGATTTGCCAAATGGAGGGCGAGGGAGAGCTATGTATGCGTCTCTGTGTGTGGAGTAAAGGTGGTCTTTTTTTCCTCTGGTTGCACATTTAACATGCTGGTAGAAATTAGGCTAAACGGATTTAAGTTTCCCTGCATTAAAGTCCCCGGCCACTAGGAGCGCTGCCTCTGCATGAGCATTTCTTGTTTGCTTATGGCCTTATACAGCTCGTTGAGTGCGGTCTTAGCTTCAGCATCGGTTTGTGGTGGTAAATAGACAGTTACAAAAAATATAGATGAAAACTCTCTTGGTAAATAGTGTGGTCTACAGCTTGTCACCCCTTGTCTTACCGGAGGCAGCTGTTCTATCTTGCCGATGCTCCGAAAACCCCGCCAGCTGTGTTATCCATGTCGTCGTTCAGCCACGACTCGTTGAAACATAAGATGTTACAGTTTTTAATGTCCCGCTGGTAGGATATCCATTTTATTATCCAATGATTGTACGTTGGCTAATAGGACTGATGGTAGAGGCAGATTACCTACTCGCCTTCGAATCCTTACAAGGCACCTCGACCTGAGTCCCTGATATCTCAGTTTCTTCTTCATGCGAATGACGGGGATTTGGGCCTTGTCGGGTGTCTGAAGTAAATCCTTCGCGTCGACTCGCTAAAGAAAAAATATCTGTCCAGTACGAAGTGAGTAATCGCTTTCCTGATATCCAGAAGCTCTTTTCGGTCATAAGAGACGGTGGCAGAAATATTATGTACAAAATAAGTTACAAATAATGCGAAAACACACACACAATAGCACAATTGGTTAGGAGCCCGTAAAACGGCAGCCATTTCCGAAGGCGCCAATATATTCAATCACAAGGGCCATACACACACTGGCGACCAATCAAAAGGGACATATGTTAACTATATGCACTGACCTCTATTTTTAGCTAATCTTTTTTATGCTCATGGTCTCTCTCTCTCTCTCTCTCTCTCTCGCTCTCTCCTCTCCTCTCCTCTCCTCTCCTCTCCTCTCCTCTCCTCTCCTCTCCTCTCCTCTCCTCTCCTCTCCTCTCCTCTCCTCTCCTCTCCTCTCCTCTCCTCTCCTCTCCTCTCCTCTCCTCTCCTCTCCTCTCCTCTCCTCTCCTCTCCTCTCCTCTCCTCTCCTCTCCTCTCCTCTCTCATGGTGATGATGGTGTAGATTTGAGTCTCTCAGAGGCCTAGAGGAAGTGATGCAACTACCTGAGGTTTTGTGGAGAGCTGCTGCTGACAACATAGCCTCTGTTGCTATGGTTACCATGATCACTATCTTACTCATAGCCCTTTGGGGCCTGGTCAATAGTAGTGCACTATGTAGGGAATAGGGTGCTCTTTGGTACACAACCACAGCTAGCTGAGTTCTCTTGTGGTTCAGAAGTCTAACCTCCAGCCGGTTTGAACCATTTTCACACAGCAGAGAGAGAGAGAGAGAGAGAGAGAGAGAGAGAGAGAGAGAGAGAGAGAGAGAGAGAGAGAGAGAGAGAGAGAGAGAGAGAGAGAGAGAGAGAGGGGGAGAGGGAGAAGGAGAGGGAGAGAGAGACAGAGATAATTCCATTCTGTAGCCATAATGACATATGAAATGTCTCTATTCCTTTGAAACTGTTGTGAATTCTGTAGGGGCAGTATCTGACAGACCAACATGTCATCTATGACATTGTTGTTGTTATTGTTAACTCTACTGTCCATTGTATGTTTATTACTTAGGGCTCTATTCAATCCGTATCCAGGAAGTTGAGCTTTACAGCCTGATGAATATTCAAAGGTAATGTTCCTGTGTTAGTGGAGACTGCGTTCATCTTAAATGCTGCATATGTCGGCTCAATCAGAAATGACCTTTACATTTCTAACGTGCAGTCTGTAACACTTCAGGGATACATATTGAATAGAGTGCTTATTTTGTTAGTGATTTTCATTTCTAATACAACCCAATACCCCCCCAATCCCCCACCCAGTCAAGTTGCATTGACAATCTTGGCTAGTTTTTAATCATGTTAATATTCTTAATAAATCATTCTAGTTCCAAAGTATGCTTTGACAATATGCACATCCTGCCAATAAAGCTATTTGAAGAAGAAAAGAAATGGAGAGCGAGAGAGAGAGAGAGGGACAGAAAGAGAGACAGAGAGAGGAGTGGGTTGTCAGAGGAGGGAGGATCTTCAATTAAGGAAGACAGATCATTTCAGAAACACCCTGCTGTCAAATGAGTAGCTGACAGACAAGCTGTTGTGGACCTGTGCTAGCTGGTAGTATAGTAAAGTAACTTTAACAGTATAGTAACTGACCAGTAGCTGTCCAGAATGAAGATACTCCATGTTGTCTCCTGCTGTCTCCTCTCAGGTGAGTTCTGCATCCTCTCAGGTGAGTTCTGTCTCCTCTCAGGTGAGTTCTGTCTCCTCTCAGGTAAGTTCTGTCTCCTCTCAGGTCTGTCTGTATCAGTTTCTATAGTTCTGTCTGTCTACATTACACAATAGATCTGTTCAGATGATATAATGAGTATATTATGCTACCTTGTAATGATGGCCTGTGTGTTGTCCTCTTACCTCTCTGTTGATGGGTCCAGTATGATGGTGTTCAGGACAATGTGGTCCAGTTCCTCTTTAGTGACTATGTGTTTCTGTTTGACAGCTCTCTGTGTTGTGGACTCAGTCATCACTAACGTGACCGGAGTTGTTGGAGGACAGGTCGCTTTCGTCTGCTCATTCACATGGGCAGGGACCAATTACAAGTACTTCTGCAACAGTAGATGTTTAAGTAACAGTGACATTCTGGTGAAAACTGAGGACAGCAAGAACCATATTGAGAGAGGGAGATACAGTATAGATGACAGAGGAGATGGAGACTTCACTGTTACCATCAAGAACCTGAAGATGTCAGACTCTGGGACCTACTGGTGTGGAGTGTAGAGATTTATGAAGGACACATACCAAGAGGTATATCTCATAGTTACAGATGGTAAGTTAACAAGAGTTAACACTCTGTGGTATTTCACCCTGTAGATATGGGAGTTTATCAAAATTGGATTTGTTTTCGAAGTGTTTGTGGGTCTGTGTAATCTGAGGGAAACATGTGTCTCTAATATGTTCATACATTTGGCACGAGGTTAGGAAGTGCAGCTCAGTTTCAACCTCATTTTGTGGGCATTGTGCACATAGCCTGTCTTCTCTTGAGAGCCAGGTCTGGCTATGGCATCCTTTCTCAATAGCAAGGCTACAGTGGTTCCTCATTTATATGTTGCGTCATACCTCAGTATAGCGTGCTGTTCTAATTCTACTTTGCATGCATTATTTGGTGTTATATGTTGTACACAGAGGCAGTTTTTGCAAAATTCTGCATGAAGAGTCTCAATGTGTTGTTTGTCCCATTTTGTGAATTCTGGTTTGTGAGCGGACCCCAGACCTCACAACCATAAAGGGCAATGGGTTCTACAACTGATTTAAGTTTATTTAGACAGGATTTGTTGTTCCTTTTGATGGCATAGAAGGCCCTTTTTGCCAGATTGTTCACAGCTTTGTGGAAGTTACCTGTGGTGCTGATGTTTAGGCCGAGGTAGGTAGTTTTTTGTGTGCTCTATGTATTTGTGGTCCTAGCAAATTGACCTTTTTGGAACACCATTATTTTTGTCTAACTGAGATTTACTGTCAAGGCCCAGGTCTGACAGAATCTGTGCAGAAGATCTAGGTGCTGCTGTAGGCCCTCCTTGGTTGGGGACAAAAGCACCAGATCATCATCATCAAAAAAATCATCAGAAAACAGTAGACATTTGATTTCAGATTCTAGTAGGCCGAGGCCAGGATCTGCAGACTGTTCTAGTGCCCTCACCATTTCTTTGATATATATGTTGAAGAAGGTGGGCTCAAGCTGCATCTGTTTCTCTCTCTTTTCTCTCTGTCTCTGTCTCTCTCTCTCTCTCTCTCTCTCTCTCTCTCACAAATACACACACACACACACACACACACATAAACACACATATCAGTATCTTCATCCTGTGTCTTCTCTTCCCTAGCTCCTCTTCTTGTGACCACTGGAACTCCCAGAACAGGTAGGAACACATTACAACTCTTATCATTCTAGCTGGGGAAGCTGTAGGAGGACTAGGTGGTGAGGAAACTGGTACAGTAGGAGGACTAGGTGGTTAGGAAACTGGTACAGTAGGAGGACTAGGTGGTTAGGAAACTGGGACAGTAGGAGGACTAGGTGGTTAGGAAACTGGGACAGTAGGAGGACTAGGTGGTTAGGAAACTGGTACAGTAGGAGGACTAGGTGGTTAGGAAACTGGGACAGTAGGAGGACTAGGTGGTTAGGAAACTGGTACAGTAGGAGAACTAGGTGGTTAGGAAACTGGTACAGTAGGGAGACTAGGTGGTTAGGAAACTGGTACAGTAGGAGGACTAGGTGGTTAGGAAACTGGTAGAGTAGTTGTAGGAGGACTAGGTGGTTAGGAAACTGGTACAGTAGTTATAGGAGGACTAGTTGGTTAGGAAACTAGTACACTTTGGGGACTAGGTGGTTATTAAACTGGTACAGTAGGAGGACTAGGTGGTTAGGAAACTGGTATAGTAGCTGAAGGAAGGAGAAGGGTCTGAGAGGAATGTTATTATCTTGTATTTGTAGTTCCAGGTACACCAGTGGTCATCATGGTGTGTGTGAGTCTGACTGTGTTGGTGGTGGGACTCATCCTGCTACTGATCTACAAATGGAGGAGAGACAGGAAATCATCAAGTGAGTAAACCTCACATGAATGTATTTATATATACATGAACGCAGGCAACAGACACACACACTGCAACCATTGTTCATGATACACTACATGATCTAAAGTATGTATAAATCTGCTTGTCGAACATCTCATTCCAAAATCATGGGCATTAATATGGAGTTGGTCCCCCCTTTGCTGCTATAACAGCATCCACTCTTCTGGGATGGCTTTCCACTAGATGTTGGAACATTGCTGTGGGGACTTGCTTCCATTCAGCAGCAAGAGCTCTGAGGTTGGGCAATTAGGCCTGGCTCGCAGTCGGTGTTCCAATTCACCCCAAAGGTATTTGATGGGGTTGAGGTCAGGGCTCTGTGCAGGCTAGTCAATGTCTTCCTCACTGATCTCGACAAACCAGTTCTGTATGGACCTCGCTTTCTGCACGGGGGAATTGTCATGCTGAAACAGGAAAGGGCCTTCCCCAAAACTGTTGCCACAAAGTTGGAAGCCAGAATCGTCTAGAATGTCATTGTATGATATTGGGGTAGCGTTTCCACTTCACAATAACAGCACTTACAGTTGACCGGGGCAGCTCTAGCAGGGCAGGAATTTGACAAACTCACTTGTTGGAAAGGTGGCATCCTATGACAGTGCCACGTTGAAAGTCACTGAGCTCTTCAGTAGGGTCATTCTAATGCCAATGTTTAACTATGGAGATTGCATGGCTGGGTACTATATTTTATACACCTGTCAGCAACGGGTGTGGCTGAAATAGTTGTTTCCACAAATTTGAAGGGGTGTCCACATACTTTTGTATATACATTGTATGTTGTATGTTCCACAGGGCCAGACTCCAAGCCAGATACAGGAATCACAGTGTGTGTAAGAGAGGGTACCATCAATACAACAACCCAAGACTCCACCTACCAAACCTTCAATACAACAACCCAAGACTCCACCTACCAAACCCTCAACACAACAACCCAAGATGCCACCTACCAAACCCTCGATACAGCAACCCAAGACTCCACCTACCAAACCCTCGATACAATAACCCAAGACTCCACCTACCAAACCCTCAACACAACAACCCAAGATGCCACCTACCAAACCCTCGATACAGCAACCCAAGACTCCACCTACCAAAACCCTCGATACAGCAACCCAAGACTCCACCTACCAAACCCTCAATACAACAACCCAAGACTCCACCTACCAAACCCTCAATACAACAACCCAAGACTCCACCTACCAAACCCTTAACAGAACAACCCAAGATGCCACCTACCAAAACCTCAATACAACAACCCAAGACTCTACCTACCAAACCCTTAACAGAACAACCCAAGATGCCACCTACCAAAACCTCAATACAACAACCCAAGACTCTACCTACCACACCCTAAACTCAACAACCCAAGACTCCACCTACCAAACCCTCAATACAAGCCAAGACTCACACAGAGACAGTAATGTGTTCATTAAGTGTTGGTCTTCGTAAACATTTACATTTACATTTTACATTTTAGTCATTTAGCAGACGCTCTTATCCAGAGCGACTTACAGTTAGTGAGTGCATACTGGCCCCCTCATGTAAGAAAATCCATTCTGCACCGTACTGATTTACTTATAACTTATTTGGATCCATGAAATATAATATATATATATCTATATATATATCTATATATATATATATAGAGAGAGAGAGAGAGAGACAGAGAGAGAAAGAGAGAAAGAGAGAAAGAGAGAAAGAGAGAGACAGAGAGAGAGAGAGAGAGAGAGAGAGAGAGACAGAGAGACAGAGAGAGAGAGAGAGAGAGAGAGAGACAGAGAGAGAGAGAGACAGAGAAAGAGAGAGAGAGAGAAAGAGAGAAAGAGAGAGAGAGAGAGAGAGAGAGAGAGAGAGAGAGGACCACAAATACAAATTCCATCTAGACACCGTTGCCCTAGAGCACACAAAAAACTATACATACCTCGGCCTAAACATCAGCGCCACTGGTAACTTCCACAAAGCTGTGAACGATCTGAGAGACAAGGCAAGAAGGGCCTTCTATGCCATCAAAAGGAACATAAAATTTAACATACCAATTAGGATCTGGCTAAAAATACTTGAATCAGTTATAGAACCCATTGCCCTTTATGGTTCTGAGGTCTGGGGTCCACTCACCATCCAAGAATTCACTAAATGGGACAAACACCAAATTGAGACACTGCATGCAGAATTCTGCAAAAACATCCTCAGTGTACAACGTAAAACACCAAATATTGCATGCAGAGCAGAATTAGGCCAATACCCGCTAATTATCAAAATCCAGAAAAGAGCCGTTAAATTCTATAACCACTTAAAAGGAAGCGATTCCCAAACCTTCCATAACAAAGCCATCACCTACAGAGAGATGAACTTGGAGAAGAGTCCCCTAAGTAAGCTTGTCCTGGGGCTCTGTTCACAAACACAAACAGACCCCACAGAGCCACAGGACAACACAACAACTAGACCCAACCAAATCATGAGAAAACAAAAAGAGAATTACTTGACACATTGGAAAGAACAAACAAAAAAACAGAGTAAACTAGAATGCTATTTGGCCCTAAACAGAGAGTACACAGTGGCAAAATACGTGACCACTGTGACTGACCCAAACTTAAGGAAAGCTTTGACTATGTACAGACTCAGTGAGCATAGCCTTGCTATTGAGAAAGGCCACCGTAGGCAGACGCACATTGAGACTCTGCATGCAGAATCCTGCAAAAACATCCTCCATGTACAACGTAAAACACCAAATAATGCATGCAATGTATAATTAGGACTGCACGCTATACTAAGGTATGACGCAACTTATAAATGAGGAACCACTGTAGGCTTGCTATTGAGAAAGGATGCCATAGCCAGACCTGGCTCTCAAGAGAAGACAGGCTATGTGCACACTGCCCACAAAATGAGGTGGAAACTGAGCTGCACTTCCTAACCTCCTGCCAAATGTATGACCATATTAGAGACACATATTTCCCTCAGATTACAGCGATCCACAAAGAATTCGAAAACAAACCCAATTTTGATAAACTCCCTTATCTACTGGGTGAAAAACCACAGTTTGCCATCACAGCTGCAAGATTTGTGACCTGTTGCCACAAGAAAAGGGCAACCAGTGAAGAACAAACACCATTGTAAATACAACCCATATTTATGTTTATTTATTTTCCCATTTGTACTTTAACTATTTGCACATTGTTACAACACTGTATATATACATAATATGACATTTGAAATGTCTTTATTCTTTTGAAACTTCTGAGTGTAATGTTTACTGTTAATATTTATTGTTTATTTCACTTTTGTTTACTATCTACTTCACTTGCTTTGGCAATGTTAACACACATTTCCCATGCCAATAAAGCCCTTAAATTGAATTGAAATTGAATTGAGAGAGAGAGAGAGAGAGAGAGAGAGAGAGAGAGAGAGAGAGAAGGAGAAAGAAAAAAGAGAGAGAGAGAGAGAGAGAGAGAGAGAGAGAGAGAGAGAGAGAGAATAAATACATTATTCCCCAAAATTATGAAACAATACTAAGAATTTGAAAACCTAAATGATGAAGACAAACATAAACATACTTACTGAAAAACCAAAATGCTGTGTTTTGATTTTGCCAAATACAGTGAATTCGTAATGTATTCATACTTTTTTCACATTTTGTTAAGTTACAGCCTTTTTCTAAAATTGATTAAATAGTTTTTTCCCTCATCAATCTACACACATTAACCCGTAATGACAAAGCAAAACAGGTTTTTAGAAACATTTGTACATTTACACAAAATAAAAAACTGAAATATGTCACATTTACATAAGTATTCAGACCCTTTACTCAGTACTTTCTTAAAGCACCTTCGGCAGCAATTACAGCCTCGATTCTTCTTGGGTTTGACGCTACAAGCTTGGCACACCTGTATTTGAGGAGTTTCTCCCATTCTTCTCTGCAGATCCTCTCAAGCTCTGTCACGTTGGATGTGGATCATCGGTGCACAGCTATTTTCAGGTCTCTCCAGAGATGTTTGATCGGGTTCAAGTCCGGGCTCTGGCTGGTCCAATCAAGGACATTCAGAGACTTGTCCCAAAGCCACTCCTGCGTTGTCTTGGCTTTGTGCTTAGGGTCATTGCCCTGTTGGAAGGTGAACCTTCACCCCAGTCTGAGGTCCTGAGTGATCTGGAGCAGGTTTTCATCAAGGAACTCTCTGTACTTTGCTCCTTTCATCTTTCCCTCAATCCTGACTAGTCTCCCAGTCCCTGCCGCTGAAAAACATCCCCACAGCATGACGCTGCCACCACCATGCTTCACAGTAGGGATAGTGCCAGGTTTCCTCCAGACGTGATGCTTGGCATTCAGGCCAAAGAGTTCAATCTTGGTTTCATCAGACCAGAGAATCTTGTTTCTCATGGTCTGAGTCCTTTAGGTGCCTTTTGGCAAACTCCAAGCGGGCTGTCATGTGCCTTTTACTGAGGAGTGGCTTCTGTCTGGCCACTCTACGATAAAGGCCTGATTGGTGGAGTGCTGCAGAGGAACTCTGGAGCGCTGTCAGAGTGACCATTGGGTTCTTGGTCACCTCCCTGACGAAGACCCTTCTTCCACGATTGCTCTGTTTGGCCGGGCAGCCATCACTAGGAAGAGTCTTGGTAGTTCAAAACTTCTGATGGAGGCCACTGTGTTCATGAGGACCTTCAATGCTGCAGAAATGTTTTGGTACCCTTTTCCCAGATCTGTGTCTCGACATAATCCTGTCTCTGAGCTCAATGGACAATTCCTTTGACCTCATGGCTTGGGTTTCGTTCTCTGACATGTGTTGTCAAGTGTGGGACCTTATATAGACCAAATCATGTCCAATCAATTGAATTTACCACAGGTGGACTCCAATGAAGTTGTAGAAACATCTCAAGAATGATCAATGGAAACAGAATGCACCTGAGCTCAATTTCGAGTCTCAAAGCAAAGGGTCTGAATACTTATGTAAATAAGGTATTTCTGTTTTTATTTTTAAGAAATTTGCAAAAAAATCTGAAAATGTGTTTTCGCTTTGTCATGATGGGGTATTGTGTGTAGATTGATGAGGAAAAATATAATTTAATCAATTTTAGAATAAGGCTGTAACGTAACAACTTTGGAAAATGTCAAGGGTCTGAATAATTTCTGAATGCTCTGAGGACAGACAACGAAAAATATAGTGTGATTATTAATATTAGCTTTTAGATCTTTTCTGTCTTTTCCATGTCATCACTTCTCATTACTCTCTGTTACTATAACTCAGGTTACAACTAGTTCTGGTATTAATTGCATTCTTATTATTCTCATTTGTTATTATTTGTTGTAATTATTTTAACATTATCATTAGCTACATTACTAACAGTTTAGTGTATTTGTTGTAATTACTATGAACATTTTTATCAGCTATATTATAACAGTCCCATTCTATCTCCAAAGTACTGTATGTTTTGGAAATATGTACATCCACATCCTGCCAGTAAAGCAATTTTAAATAAAAAAAATGAGAGAGAGAGAGAGAGAGAGAGAGAGAGAGAGAGGAGAGAGAGAGAGATAGAGAGAGAGAGAGAGAGAGAGAGAGAGAGAGAGAGAGAGAGAGAGAGAGAGAGAGAGAGAGAGAGAGAGAGATAGAGAGAGAGAGAGAGAGAGAGAGAGAGAGAGAGAGAGAGAGAGAGAGAGAGAGAGAGAGAGAGAGAGCGAGAGAGAGAGACAGACATAGAGAGAGAGAGAGAGAGAAGAGAGATGAGAGAGAGAGAGAGAGAAAGAGAGAGAGAGAGAGAGAGAGAGAGAGAGAGAGAGAGAGAAAGAGAGAGAGAGAGAGAGAGCGAGAGAGAGAGCGAGACAGCGAGAGAGAGAGACAGACATAGAGAGAGAGAGAGAGAGAGAGAGAGAGAGAGAGAGAGAGAGAGAGAGAGAGAGAGAGAGAAAAGAGAGAGAGAGAGAGAGAGAGAGGAGAGAGAGAGAGAGAGGAGAGAGAGAGAGAGAGAGAGAGAGAACACAGAGTTGTTGTGTCAGAGGAGGGAGGAGCTTCCAATAGAGGAAAAAAGAGCACTTCAGAAACACCCAGCTGTCAAACACTGTCTAACTGTTGATGGTTTAGTAGGACTGAGAGTAGCTGACAGACAAGCTGTTGTGGACCTGTGCTTGGTAGTATCATTTTTACATTTACATTTTAGTCATTTAGCAGACGCTCTTATCCAGAGCGACTTACAGGAGCAATTAGGGTTAAGTGCCTTGCTCAAGGGCACATTTACGTCATTTAGCAGACGCTCTTATCCAGAGCGACTCACCAATTGGTGCGTTCACCCTATAGCCAGTGGGATAACCACTTTACAATTTTTGGGGGGGGGGGGTAGAAGGATTACTTTATCCTATCCCAGGTATTCCTTAAAGAGGTGGGGTTTCAAATGCCTCCGGAAGGTGGTGAGTGACTCCGCTGTCCTGGCGTCGTGAGGGAGCTTGTTCCACCATTGGGGTGCCAGAGCAGCGAACAGTTTTGACTGGGCTGAGCGGGAACTATGCTTCCGCAGAGGAAGGGGAGCCAGCAGGCCAGAGGTGGATGAACGCAATGCCCTCGTTTGGGTGTAGGGACTGATCAGAGCCCGAAGGTACAGAGGTGCCGTTCCCCTCACTGCTCCATAGGCAAGCACCATGGTCTTGTAGCGGATGCGAGCTTCAACTGGAAGCCAGTGGAGTGTGCGGAGGAGGGGGGTGACGTGAGAGAACTTGGGAAGGTTGAACACCAGACGGGCTGCGGCATTCTGGATGAGTTGTAGGGGTTTAATGGCACAGGCAGGGAGGCCAGCCAACAGCGAGTTGCAGTAGTCCAGACGCGAGATGACAAGTGCCTGGATTAGGACCTGTTAGGACCTGCCTGCCTGCCTGCCTGTCTGTATTTCTGTAGTCTGTATCAGTTTCTATAATGCTAGACTGTATACTCTCTGTCTGTAGTCTGTATCAGTTTCTATAGTACTAGACTTTGTAGTGTCTGTCTGTAGTCTGTATCAGTTTCTATAGTACCATGATAGTACCTGATATGATGACTTTTGATACAAGATTATTAATGTTTGTAAACTCCTGAGCTGCATGTGGGAGAGAGGACAAGGACACGCAATGTGTTATAGAGGTCACTGGTGAGTGACAGAGGGTTGGTGTGCCAAGATAGATTGGGGGCCACTTGGGCTAATCTTAGAAGGTGTACGTGATGGAATGGCCTGGCCATACGTACTACATAGTACATACTAGGGTGACACACGATACCATGTATGGGGATCCTATTGTAGTAGATGAGTGACACTCAATGATGGTTGGCAGATGATGGACAAAAGTAGCTCGGAGAGCATAATATAAACTGAGAGATTTTCTATGGAAGTCATATGACAAGAGGCTACGTCCGTACCGCCTGTCATTGAATCCAGTACTGCATTAAATAACGATGAATCAACTCTCCATCTGTGTCCCATCCTGAAGTACTCGATACCAGAGAAACTCGTCATAACAGTACTATAGATGATACAGTATACCGAGCCAGAACAGGATACACTAGAGATGTGATCAGATGATATATCTGCATATTCATGGTAGAATGTACTGAACTTAAAAAGGTGAGGTCCTCTCACCTCTCTGTTGATGGGTACAGTAGGACTATGAAGGTGTTGAGGACAATGAGGTTCAATTCCTCTTTAGTGACCGTATGTTTCTGTTTGACAGCTCTCTGTGTTGTGGAGTCAGCCATCACTATGGTGACTGGAGTTGTTGGGGGAAAGGTCACAATTCGGTGCTCACATGCAGATAAATGGTTTGGAAAAAGCAATGACAAGTACTTCTGTGGGAAGAAATGTGACAGTTACAACGACGTTCTGGTTCAAACTCAGAAGAACAAGAACTATATTGAGAGAGGAAGATACACCATACATGACTATAGACATGGAGACTTCACTGTTACCATCAAGAACCTGATGAAGTCCGACTCAGGGACCTACTGGTGTGGAGTGGACAGATCTATAAAATATTCATACCTAGAGGTGCATCTCACAGTTACAGATGGTAAGTTAACACTCAATCACATTTGTCTTGAAATATTCAGATGTTATTGTTTGTTACAGGTTTCATGACTTCATTAGAGAAAAGCAATATGGTGACAGTATTTGTGGATGTGTCACGCCCTGACTTTGGGGACTTGTTTGTTGAGTCAGGGTGTGTATTTTCTATGTGGTGTAGGTCTATGTTATAAGTCTATGTTGTCTAGATCTATGTTGGCCGGTGTGGTTCCCAATCAGAGGCAGCTGTCGCTCGTTGTCTCTGATTGGGGACCATACTTAGGCAGCCTGTTGGCACTAGTGGGTTGTGGGATCTTGTTCCGTGTGAGGTATGTTGTTTGTTGTACCTTGGACTTCACATTTCGTTTAGTTTGGTGTTTTGTCATGTTGTTTATTAAATTTAAATAAACATGTATGCATATCATGCTGCGCCTTGGTCTGACCCATCGATGAACGAACGTGACAGAAGATCCCACCAAACGAGGACAAAGCAGCGTGCCCAGGCGGAGCGAAGGTCGGCAAGTTGTGGTCATGGGAAGAGATATTTGCGGGGAAAGGACCATGGGCTAAGGTAGATGCCCAGGCAGGAGAGGAGCAACGGCAACACGGAGGAGGCCGGTCGAGGAGGCAGCCCGAATAAATTTTTTTTGGGGGGGCACACGGGGTGGTTGGCGGAGCCTAGGGTTAGAGCAGAGCCAACTCCCCGTACTCACGCGAGAAGGCGTATGACTGGGCAAGTTCCATATTATGCGGAGCTACGTACTGTGTCGCCAGTGCGCCGGCACAGTCCTGTACGTCCTGTGCTTGCACCACGCACGTGCCGTGCGAAGATGGGCATCCAGCCAGGACAGGGTGTGCCGGCTCAACGCTCCTGGTCTCCAGTACGCCTCCTCGGTCCCGCATATCCTGCGCCAGTTCTACGAGCTGTATCGCCAGTGCGCGTGCACAGCGCAGTGCGTCCTGTGCCAGCGCCCCGCACGTGTAGTGCGAAAGTGGGCAGCCAGCCAGGACGGGTTGTGCCAGCTCCCCGCTCCAGACCTCCAGTCCGCCTTCGCAGTCCGGTCCGGCCCGTTCCTGCTCCTCGCACCAAGCCAGTGGTGCGCGTCGCCAGCCCGGCCCGGCCCGTTCCTGCTCCTCGCACCAAGCCAGTGGTGCGCGTCGCCAGCCCGGCCCGGCCCGTTCCTGCCCCTCGCACCAAGCCAGTGGTGCGCGTCGCCAGTCCGGCCCGGCCTGTTCGTTCTCCTTGCACCAAGCCAGTAGTGCGCGTCGCCAGTCCGGCCCGGCCTGTTCCTGCTCCTCGCACCAAGCCAGTGGTGCGCGTCGCCAGCCCGGCCCGGCCCGTTCCTGCTCCTCGCATCAAGCCAGTGGTGCGCGTTGCCAGTCCGGCCCGGCATGTTCCTGCTCCTCGCACCAAGCCAGTGGTGCGCGTCGCCAGCCCGGCCCGGCCCATTCCTGCTCCTCGCATCAAGCCAGTGGTGCGTGTTCCTTGTCCGCTCCGGCCCGTGCCTGCTCCTCGCACCAGACCAGTGGTGCGTGTGTCCAGTCCGGCACGGCCCGTGCCTGTTCCGGCACCGGTCAGCTGCTCCACTCCGGAGCCAGAGCAGTCCGCTCCACCGAGGTCCAGTCCAGCTCCGGTCAGCGGATCCACTCCGGAGCCAGAGCAGTCCGCTCCACCGGTGCCCAGTTCAGCTCCGGTCAGCTGCTCCACTCCGGAGCCAGAGCAATCCGCTCCACCGGGGTCCAGTCCAGCTCCGGTCAGCGGCTCCACTCCGGAGCCAGAGCAGTCCGCTCCACCGGTGCCTGATCCAGCTCCGGTCAGCGGTTCCACTCCGGAGCCAGAGCAGTTCGCTCCACCGTCGTCGGGTCCAGCTCCAGTCAGCGGTTCCAGTCCAGACCCAGACGTCAGCCCCTCTCCAGGTTTGGGGTCTCCCACACCAGGGTCCAGACAGGGCTTGGTACTTTGTGGGAGGAAGGAGTGGGGAAGCAGCGCGCCAAGGACCAGACCAGACCAGGGGCGCAACAGGGAGGCGGAGAGTAAGAGGTCGTCACGCCCAGAGCCGGATACGCCTCCGAGGCGGAATGCCCACCCGGCCCCTACCCTGATATGTTTATGTTGCGCGGTCAGAGTCCGCACCTTTGGGGGGGGGTACAGTCACGCCCTGACTCAGGGGACTCGTATATGTTGAGTCAGGGTGTGTATGTTCTATGTTGTGTATTTCTATGTTGGGGTTCTAGTATGTATAGATCTATGTTGGCCGGTGTGGTTCCCAATCAGAGGCAGCTGTCGCTCGTTGTCTCTGATTGGGGACCATACTTAGGCAGCCTATTGGCACTAGTGGGTTGTGGGATCTTGTTCCGTGTGAGGTATGTTTGTTGTACCTTGGACTTCACGTTTCGTTTAGTTTGTTGTTTTGTCGTGTTGTTTATTAAATTTAAATAAACATGTATGCATATCACGCTGCGCCTTGGTCTGACCCGTCGATGAACGAACGTGACAGGATGCCTGTTCTTCTGTTTTACACACAGCTCCTCCTAAACCGTCAAATGTCACTTCCAGACCTCATGTCTCCACAACCCTCCCAAACCTCTCTGCAACATTATATAACATCTCTACAACATTTCTGGCATCTGGAGATATCAGTGGTCACTCTTCATCAAGAGCAGGTATGATGAATCTTTCATCTTAGACATTGCAACTAATATGTTGTGATATGAAATGCTGTAATGCTGGAGGAAATCAATTGGATCTGTTCAAGCATTGGACAAATCTCTCTCTCTCTCCTCTCTTTCTCGCTCCCCCTTCTCTCTCTTGCTCCCCTCTCTCTCTCTCCTCTCTCTCTCGCTCCCCCTTCTCTCTTTCGCTCCCCGCTCTCTCTCTCTCGCTCTCTCTCGCTCACTCTCTCTCTCACACTCTCTCTCTCACTCTCACTCTCACTCTTATTCTCACTTACACTCTCACTCCCTCTCTCTCTCTCTCTCTAGATTATCCTCCCTCAGATTACTCTCCTGGTGCAGGACAGAGGCAGAGTGCTGGTAAGTTTCATGTCTACTGATTTCAGCGGTGGCTAAAATAAAATGGTTATATTATTTGGTAGCAGTGGCTGTGTTGTCATGATGGTGTATATGTGAGTCTCTCAGAGGCCTACAGGAAGTGATGCAGCTTCTGACACCATGGCCTCTGTTACTATGGTTACTCTGATCGCTACAGTCTCCTCCTTTAGCACACCTTTATTTTCTCTCTCTCTGTCTGTCTTCCTGGCTGCCTGCCTGCCTGTATGTCTGTCTGTCTGTCTTCCTGGCAACCTGCCTGCATGTCTGTCTGTTTGTCTGTCTGTCTGTCTGTCCGGCTGCCTACCTGTCTTCCTGCCTTACTGAGAGACTGACTGACCAACCCGCTGACCAACTGAGAAACCAACTGACCGAATGAACGTTGTAACTATCTCTGGTCAGGTCTGATGGTATCTACAGTGAGGGGAAAAAAAGTATTTGATCCCCTGCTGATTTTGTACGTTTGCCCACTGACAAAGAAATGATCAGTCTATAATTTTAATGGTAGGTTTATTTGAACAGTGAGAGACAGAATAACAACAAAAAAATCCAGAAAAACGCATGTCAAAAATGTTATAAATTGATTTGCATTTTAATGAGGGAAATAAGTATTTGACCCCCTCTCAATCAGAAAGATTTCTGGCTCCCAGGTGTCTTTTATACAGGTAACGAGCTGAAATTAGGAGCACACTCTTAAAGGGAGTGCTCCTAATCTCAGCTTTTTACCTGTATAAAAGACACCTGTCCACAGAAGCAATCAATCAATCAGATTCCAAACTCTCCACCATGGCCAAGACCAAAGAGCTATCCAAGGATGTCAGGGACACGATTGTAGACCTACACAAGGCTGCAATGGGCTACAAGACCATCGCCAAGCAGCTTGGTGAGAAGGTGACAACAGTTGGTGCGATTATTCGCAAATGGAAGAAACACAAAAGAACTGTCAATCTCCCTCGGCCTGGGGCTCCATACAAGATCTCACCTCGTGGAGTTGCAATGATCATGAGAACGGTGAGGAATCAGCTCAGAACTACACGGGAGGATCTTGTCAATGATCTCAAGGCAGCTGGGACCATAGTCACCAAGAAAACAATTGGTAACACACTATGCAGTGAAGGACTGAAATCCTGCAGCGCCCGCAAGGTCCCCATGCTCAAGAAATCACATATACAGGCCCATCTGAAGTTTGCCAATGAACATCTGAATGATTCAGAGGAGAACTGGGTGAAAGTGTTGTGGTCAGATGAGACCAAAATCGAGCTCTTTGGCATCAACTCAACTAGCCGTGTTTGGAGGAGGAGGAATGCTGCCTATGACCCCAAGAACACCATCCCCACCGTCAAACATGGAGGTGGAAACATTATGCTTTGGGGGTGTTTTTCTGCTAAGGGGACAGGACAACTTCACCGCATCAAAGGGACGATGGATGGGGCCATGTACCGTCAAATCTTGGGTGAGAACCTCCTTCCCTCAGCCAGGGCATTGAAAATGGGTTGTGGATGGGTATTCCAACATGACAATGACCCAAAACACACGGCCAAGGCAACAAAGGAGTGGCTCAAGAAGAAGCACATTAAGGTCCTGGAGTGGCCTAGCAAGTCTCCAGACCTTAATCCCATAGAAAATCTGTGGAGAGAGCTGAAGGTTCGAGTTGCCAAACGTCAGCCTCGAAACCTTAATGACTTGGAGAAGATCTGCAAACAGGAGTGGGACAAATTCCCTCCTGAGATGTGTGCAAACCTAGTGGCCAACTACAAGAAACGTCTGACCTCTATGATTGCCAACAAGGGTTTTGCCACCAAGGACTAAGTCATGTTTTGCAGAGGGGTCAAATACCTATTTCCCTCATTAAAATGCAAATCAATTTATAACATTTTTGACATGCATTTTTCTGGATTTTTTTGTTGTTATTCTGTCTCTCATTGTTCAAATAAACCTACCATTACAATTAGACTGATCATGTCTTTATCAGTGGTCAAACGTACAAAATCAGCAGGGGATCAAATACTTTTTTCCCTCACTGTATGATACATACAGTACTCTGTAAAGTATCTCCTCCTGTCTGTGGTCAGGTCTGATGGTATCTATGATATATACAGTACTCTGTAAAGTCTCTCCTCCTGTCTGTGGTCAGGTCTGATGGTATCTATGATATATACAGTACTCTGTAAAGTCTCTCCTCCTGTCTGTGGTCAGGTCTGATGGGGTGGACCAGTGTTGGTCTGGTAGTCATGGTGACAGTGTTAGGACTGGTCCTGCTCCTGTTCTACAGACAGAGGAGAGGAACCAGGAGAACACCACCACCACCACCAGTCTCCTCCAACACACAACCTGACCCTACTGGAGAGGTGAGAGATACAAGGGTGTGTGTGTGTGTGTGTGTGTGTGTGTGTGTGTGTGTGTGTGTGTGTGTGTGTGTGTGTGTCCATAACAACTTGTAATGCAGAGGTGATAGACAGGGAGGTTGGCTGTGTGTGATGGTAAACTAAACATCTTATGGTTGACTGTGTGAGTCTATAGCGTCCTCTTGTGGGATTGTGGTGTAACCTGCTAACATTCCATGAAGAAAAATACTGGAAAACAACACTGGTTGATGGTTGAGGGCCCTCCACTTCTTTTCATATCTGACCATGTAGTTGTTGTCATTGGTTCTCTATGCAGGTTGACTGTGTGTATGAGGAGATCAAAGAGGCAGACAGACAGACAGACACACTCCCTGTGGTCATCTCTTCAGTCTACTCTACTGTCAACTCACCTACCAACTCTACAACCTACCCTGCTAGCCAATCCTCTACAACCTACCATGCTGGCCAAGACCCTTTAACCTACCCTGCAGGCCAAGGCTCTACAACCTACCATGCTGGCCAAGACCCTTTAACCTACCCTGCAGGCCAAGGCTCTACAACCTACCATGCTGGCCAAGACCCTTTAACCTACCCTGCAGGCCAAGGCTCTACAACCTACCATGCTGACCAATCCTCTACAACCTACCCTGCTGGCCAAGCTTCTACAACCTACCCTGCTAACGCTATCTGCCACAAAGATAATATAAATCCAAGCAATTCTACTGCAGATCGCCCAGCTTCTCTCATCTACTCCAATGTGGATCTACCCAAATATTCTAGAGTCTCTTCAAGCCCTCCAACAGCCAGTGGAACCCAGGATGATTCCATCTATTCTACAGCCCAGCTACCCAAAGATACTGTAGAATCTACAAGATACCCTGCTGTAAACCTCTCTAAAGACACTCCAGAAGACGCCATCTACTCTACAGCCCAGCTACCCAAAATAATGTAGGACTATATAATCTATACAAGGGATACGTCTCAAATGACACTCTATTACCTATCCCCCATATGGCCCTGGTCAAAGGCAGTGCTCTATAGAGAACAAGGTGCCATTTGGGATGAAGGGAAGCTCCCTGTAGAGAGATGAAGGGTTGTCACCACAGAGCCGCCATCTTGGAATGACATGAAGAAACCCAATCCCTTTCATGTTTCAAATCCTCCTTGACATATTGTATTCAAACAGCTAATGTGGTTTTACTGTACATAATGTATGTAAAATATGAACATATGGGTTTAAAATCAATTTTATCTCCAGATTTTGTGAAAGTCAACCAACATTTTTGTAAATATTTGTGTAAATATGAACTATGTGTTTTGTCATATCATTTTGGCTTCATTTTGGCTGTTAATAATAATGAAGACAGTAATACCATAATAGTCAGTTGTACCTTTGAGATTTACATATCTATTATATATGTACATAAACTGTACCTTTTAACTTTTGAAGTATTTCAATAAAACTCATCAAAATGTTTAAAACAGTGTGAATATGAAGTATTAGTGTGTGTGTGTGTGTGTGTGTGTGTGTGTGTGTGTGTTTGCACGCAGGCAGGCACACACACACATAGACACACTGAAAAGCCAGTACTGGTGTATATGGGGTCAGGTCTGGGGATGGTGGTGTGTGTGTTGGTCCTCATTCTCATCATATTCATCAGACAAAGGACCATAACAAAGATAACTACTGGTGAGACACACACATGTTGTTTTACTATCCTTGTGGGGACCAAACAACTGATTCCCATTCAAAATCCTATTTTCCCTAACCTTTAACCCTAACCCTAATCTAACCCTTAACCTAATTCTAAAACTAACCTAACCCTAACCTTCACCTTACATTTCCCCCAAACCCCTAACCCTAACCCTAACGCCTAACCCTATACCTAACACCTAATCCTAATTGTAACACTAACCCTAATTCTAACCCGAACCCTAAACTTAACCCTAAGCCCGAAATAGCATTTTCATTTTGGGGATGAATGTCCCCACTTGTCCATATTTTCCTTGTTTTACTATCGTTGTGAGGGCTTCTGGTCCCCACAAGGATAGCAAAACCAAACACACACACAAACACACAGACACACAGACACATACACACACTTAACCACTCGCAGGTAGCTTAGTGGTTAAGAGCGTTGTGCCAGTAACCGAAAGGTCGCTGGTTCTAATCCCCGAGCCGACTAGGTGAAACATTTGTCGATGTGCCCTTGAGCAAGGCACTTAACCCTAATTGCTCCTGTAAGTCGCTCTGGATAAGAGCGTCTGCTAAATGACTAAAAATGTAAAATATTACATGTCCTCTTTACAATCCTCAGAATCTGTTAACTCCAGAAGGACTGCCTTCCACCCCATCTACTCCACCCCAACCAATCAGAACCTAGATACAGCCCGTGACATAACCACAACAACCACCACAACAACCAATCATTGTCCAGATGACATATATTCCAACTACAGAGGTTGCGGGCACTGTGAGCTATGTTACTATCAACTTCCCCAGAGATCCAGCCTGTCTCCACTATGTTGCTGTCAACTTCCCCAGAGATCCAGCCTGTCTCCACTATGCTACTGTCAACTTCCCCAGAGATCCAGCCTGTCTCCACTATGCTACTGTCAACTTCCCCAGAGATCCAGCCTGTCTCCACTATAATACTGTCTCCTTCAGTACAGACTCTGATGCTAGTAACCACCCAGACACTCACCCTACAGATGTAGACACCTCATAGATGTACTGCACCATTAAACACTCTGCTACATAGTCTACTACTGTCACTGATCTGTATGGCAAAGCATGAATTCATGTTTTCATTTATTAATGTTTTCACACATTTGTGTTTTTAATTAATTTGTTTATTTGATCGTTCATTTGTTCATTAGTTCATATATTCATTAATTCATATTTTTATTCATATTTTTTATATCATTCATTTGTTAATTTGTTCGTATATTCATTTATTGATTTATTTGTTTGTTCGTTAGTTCAATCATCTGTTCGTTCATTCTTTTGTTTGTTTGTCGGTGGTTCCGTCTGTACCTCCGTTCATTCATTCAATCATTTTTCTACTGTGAATGTAACACTGGCTTGAACAAAAAGAGACAGTTTATCACTTTTAGAAAGCTTTGCTTATTCAGTGTTTTTTACTCCACTTGACTGGGAAATGAGCCTATGTGTATTTATCAATAAAGCACCAATATATTTCTATGTGTTTGATACATTCCATTCTAGACATTACTATAAGTCGTCCTCCCCTCACCAGCCTCCACTGGTGCTGTCAGTAAACTCAGTACCTGTCTCATCAGCATGTACCACTGTCACTAGACACACAGAGCTGAGATGGAGGGATAGATGGAGGGAGAGATGGAGGGAGAGATGGAGGGAGAGATGGAGGGAGAGATGGAGGGAGATCGCCCTCCATTGGCAGAATAACTCTGTTTCTCTCCTCTGCAGACAGCCTCCAGTCTGCATGAGAGTGTATGCATGTGTTTCTGTGCTTTGATCCATAGAGGCCTCTCTCTCCCTCTTTTTGTCTCACTGATCTCTTTCTCACACTCCCTTTCTCTCTCTCTCTCTCACCCTCCATCTTTATTTATTTATTTATTTCTCTCTCTCTCTCTCTCTCTCTCTCTCTCTCTCACTCTCACTCTCACTCTCACTCGCTACTGTGTGATGTAGGAACAGAGATATGATTGGTTAAGGAGGAAGAGGGAGGGGCTGTCAGAAATAACATGTGGTAGGAGGGTTTGAACTAGTAGAGAGAGAGAGAGAGAAAGAGAGAAAGAAAGAGATACAGAAATAGGGAAGTACATAGTTGTACGAGTGCAAGGAGTGAGTGAGAGAGAGGGAGGGGCAGAGAGAGAGAGAGAGAGAGTACATAAAGTACATGACGTTTGTATTTAGGTTACTTTAAGTGGAGAGAGAACAGAGAGAGTTGTGCACTTGGACACACAACATTATATCAGGACCAACAGACACCTGGACCAACCTGGAGAGAACACAACATTATATCAGGACCTATAGACACCTGGACCAACCTGGAGAGAACACAACATTATATCAGGACCTATAGACACCTGGACCAACCTAGAGAGAACACAACAAGATGAGGATCCTGTTGATAGTCATCCTCCTCTCCTTCATGACAGGTAATTAGCTTGTAATAACTCTCTATAACAATGTAATAAAATCCAGTTAGTCTTCTTATAATGGCTGCTACTACAGATAAGGAAACACTACGGTGTGTTTGTGTGTGTGTGTGTGTGTGTGTGTGTGTGTGTGTGTGTGTGTGTGTGTGTGTGTGTGTTTGTGTGTGTGTGTGTGTGTGTGTGTGTGTGTGTGCGTGCGTGTGTGTGTGGGTGATGTGATGATGCCACTGGTGTAGGAATTCTAACCATCAGTACATTAGTATTCCAAAACACTAAACCAAGATGAATATAACATATTTTTCTCTTCTCTGATTGACAGGTTGTTTGAGCTCCTTCAAAGTGACAGGATACTATGGAGGAACTGTCATCATCAACTGTGAATATTCACATCAGCATGACGACAATCAAACATCTTTCAGTGATGGCAACGGCAAGGATATAATCAGGACTGGATTGAAGAACACCTGGCAGCACAGTGGTAGATTCTCTCTGTATGACAACACTGAAGGAAACTACTTCACGGTGATCATCAGACAACTGACTAAACAAGATGAAGGGACCTACTGGTGTGGAGTGGACAAACCTACTGCAATGGGAAGTTACACTGATGTAGAGCTGAAAGTAGAGGAAGGTGAGTCACTTTTGCTTTAACTTTATAAAATGAATTTAGCTCGATGTTATTGCATGTTCAATATCACTAGTAAAGGAAGTCACTCTAGTATTAGACTAAGGTTGTGATGTGTGTTCCTATTGACAGATGACTGCTGTGAGAAGTCAGTCACAGAGACGGTCTATCTGGGAGGAGAAGCTACCATCAGCTGCAACTATCCAGAGAGCCGCGAGTACAGCATCAAGTATTTCTGCAAAGAAGACAGGGACTGTAAATACAAGATATCAGCTAACAATTACCAAACAGGATTCTCAACTGCAAAAGATGGGCGTTTCTCTCTGTCTGTAAACAGCAGAGTGAAATTCTACTCAGTGACCATCAGTGACCTGACTGAAGATGATACTGGGACCTACTGGTGTGGAGTAAAAACCAGAAGGACAGAAGACCGTTACATTGCACTGATCACACAGGTGAAGCTACGTGTTATAAGTGAGTATAAACAAGACTTGGATCTGATAGAAGGTGGAGACCTGCAGACTACACTAGACTTCACCTCTCTGTGGGTCAGTGGATCAACTCTTTACATCAGTGGTGGCTGGTTGGAGGATATATAGGAGGACAGGCTCATTGTAATGGCTGGAATGGTATGGATGGAATGCTATCAATACATGGAAACCATGTGTTTGATGTGTTCGATACCGTTCAATTTATTCCATTCCAGCCATGACAATGAGCCCGTCAAACTACAGTATATCTCCTCCCACCAGCCTCCTCTGCTTTCCATGCTGTACACCTACAGTAAATGTGTCATGTCTGACAGTAAAAATAATAAAAAGCCATAAAATAGCAATCACTTCTAGAACATTGGGAAATATGGGATTATTATCTAATTGTCAAAAACCAGTTCATTGAAATGTAGCATTGAACTAAACATCTTATCAGTAGTAGTTGTTCAGTGGTTGACAACAGGCAGTGAGTGTGTTAGTGGAGGCTGGGTGTGTCTGTGTGTTTGTAATGGTGTGAAAAGCCACTGGACCAGAACACTGTAACTTCCTCTGTAATGTCTTTGTGTTTCTATATCTGTCTCAGTATCACTAAGCAGTCATGAGTTCAAGATATAAAACCCCAGGTTTCAAAACTGAATGGCATCATGAAACTTGCAGTTGTCATGTGAGAGGAAGACAAGGAGAGAGAGAGAGAGAGAGAGAGAGAGAGAGAGAGAGAGAGAGAGAGAGAGAGAGAGAGAGAGAGAGAGAGAGAGACAGAGAGACAGAGAGACAGAGAGACAGAGAAAACAAACACCATTGTAAATACAACCCATATTTATTTTCACTTTTGTACTTTAACTATTTGCACATCGCTACAGTGCCTTGCAAAAATATTCATCCCCCTTGGCGTTTTTCCTATTTTGTTGCATTACAACCTGTAATTTAAATTGATTTTTATTTGGATTTTACTTGTTTCAAAAAATTCTAACAAATAAATAACGGAAAAGTGGTGCGTGTATATGTATTCAACCCCTTTGCTATGAAGCCCCTAAATAAGATCTGGTGCAACCAATTACCTTCAGAAGTCACATAATTAGTTAAATAAAGTCCACCTGTGTGCAATCTAAGTGTCACATGATCTCAGTATATATATGAATATATATGAAGCATGGTGGTGGCAGCATCATGCTGTGGGGATGTTTTTCATTGGCAAGGACTGGGAAACTGGTCAGAATTGAAGGAATGATTGTCAAGAGTTGCTGTAGGTAGGTGTGGTGTGGAATCAGGCACAGGACGCAGAAGTTAAGTCCAAACAAAGACTTTAGTAGATCACACAAAATAATCCAAGAACAGCCCGGAGGCGAGAAAAGCGCGCACAGGCGTAAACAAACGGGCGCACTAAACATGTGCGTAAATCTCTCCTAAAAACAACAAGGAGGCAAGCTACAAAATAGCGCACCAAAATAGGTAGCGCAGCAACACGACAAGGAAACAATTACACACAACACCTAACTAACAACAAGGAACTAAATAGGGTGCTTAATGAGACATAACACAAAACAGGTGTGACAAACAGACAAAACCAATCAAACAAGAAACATAGAACGGTGGCAGCTAGTACTCCGGAGACGACGACCGCCGAAACCTGCCCGAACAAGGAGGAGGGGCCGCCTCAGCCGAAACCGTGACAGTACCCCCCCCTTGACGCGCGGCTCCAGCCGTGCGCCACCCCCGGCCTCGGGGACGACCAGGAGGACGCGGAGCAGGGCGCGTAGGATGACCACGATGGAATTCGGTCAGCAGGGACGGATCCAGAATGTCCCTCCTCGGCACCCAGCACCGCTCCTCCGGACCGTACCCCTCCCACTCCACGAGATATTGGAGACCCCCCATCCGGCGTCTCGAATCCAGGATGGTCCGAACAGTGTACGCCGGAGCCCCCTCGATGTCCAACGGGGGCGGAGGAGTCTCCTCAATCTCAAAGTCCTGGAGTGGACCAGCTACCACCGGCCTGAGGAGAGACACATGGAACGAGGGGTTAATATTATTGTAATCAATGGGCAGTTGTAACCTGTAACACACCTCGTTCAATCTCCTCAGGACTTTAAAAGGCCCCACAAATCGCCAACCCAGCTTCCGGCAGGGCAGGCGGAGGGGCAGGTTTCTGGTTGAGAGCCAGACTCGATCTCCAGGTGCGTACACTGGCCCCTCACTGCGGTGTAGGTCGGCGCTCGTCTTCTGTCGACGGATGGCTCGCTGCAGATGGACGTGTATAGCGTTCCACGTCTCCTCCGAGCGCCGCACCCACTCATCCACAGCAGGGGCCTCGATCTGGCTCTCATGCCAAGGTGCCAGAACCGGCTGGTACCCTAACACACACTGGAAAGGGGTTAGTCTAGTGGAGGAGTGGCGGAGAGAGTTCTGTGCCATCTCGTCCCAGGGCACATATCTCGCCCACTCCTCCGGCCGGCCCTGACAATATGACCTCAGAAACCTACCCACATCCTGGTTGACTCGTTCGACCTGCCCATTACTCTCCGGGTGGTAACCCGAGGTAAGGCTCACCGAGACCCCCAACCGTTCCATAAAGGCTCTCCAGACTCTGGAGGTAAACTGGGGGCCTCGATCGGACACTATATCCTCGGGTACCCCGTAATGCCGGAAGACGTGAGTAAATAGAGCCTCAGCGGTCTGTAGGGCATAGGAAGACCCGGCATGGGAAGGAGACGACAGGCCTTCGAGAACCGATCCACAACGACCAGGATGGTGGTATTCCCTTGTGAGGAGGGAAGGTCGGTAACAAAATCCACCGAGAGGTGAGACCAGGGTCGTTGTGGAACGGGCAGGGGTTGTAATTTACCCCTGGGCAAGTGTCTGGGCGCCTTACACTGGGCACACACTGAGCAGGAGGAGACATAAACCCTCACATCCCTGGCTAACGTTGGCCACCAGTACTTCGTACTAAGGCAGTGCACTGTCCGGCCAATACCTGGATGTCCAGAGGAGGGTGACGTGTGAGCCCAATAAATCAGCCGATCCCGGACCTCGAGCGGGACGTACGTCCGACCCACCGGATACTGTGGAGGGCTAGGGTCGGTGCGTAATGCCCGCTCGATCTCCGCATCGACCTCCCACACCACCGGTGCCACCAGACAAGACTCCGGTAGTATGGGAATGGGCTCCACGCACCTCTCCTCCGTGTCATACCGCCGGGACAGGGCATCTGCCTTCCCGTTCTGGGACCCAGGGATGTAAGTGATCTTGAACACAAACCGGGCGAGAAACATAGTCCATCGAGCCTGGCGAGGATTCAGTCTCCTAGCTGCCCGAATGTATTCCAGGTTACTGTGGTCGGTCAGAATGAGGAAAGGGTGTTGAGCCCCCTCAAGCCAATGCCTCCACACCTTTAGGGCCTGTACTACGGCTAACAGCTCCCTGTCCCCTACGTCATAATTCCGCTCCGCCCGACTGAGCTTCTTAGAATAAAAAGCACAGGGGCGGAGCTTAGGTGGTGTGCCGGACCGTTGTGAAAGAACTGCCCCGATACCGGCCTCAGACGCGTCCACCTCTACTTGGAAGGGTAAAGCGGGATCCGGGTGCGCCAGCACCGGAGCCGAGGTAAACAGGTCCTTCAGTCTCCCAAAGGCCCTGTCCGCCTCAGCCGACCACTGCAAGCGCACCGGACCCCCCTTCAGAAGAGACGTTATGGGAGCTGCCACCTGTCCAAAACCCCGGATAAACCTCCGGTAGTAATTCGCAAAACCCAAGAACCGCTGCACCTCTTTAACTGTAGTTGGGGTTTGCCAATTACGCACGGCAGACACTCGGTCCACCTCCATTCTCACCCCTGACGCAGACAACTGGTAACCCAAAAAGGAAACTGACTCCTGAAAGAACAGACATTTCTCGGCTTTGACATACAGGTCATGCTCCAACAGTCTCCTCAATACCCTGCGCACCAGGGCTACATGCTCGGCCCGAGTAGAACTGTACACAAGAATATCATCTATGTACACCACTACTCCCTGCGCCTGCATGTCCCGGAAAATCTCATCTACAAACGATTGGAAGACTGATGGAGCATTCATTAACCCATATGGCATGACGAGATACTCGTAATGGCCGGAGGTAGTACTAAATGCTGTCTTCCACTCATCGCCCTCCCTAATGCGCACCAAGTTATATGCGCTCCTGAGGTCCAATTTTGTGAAGAACCGTGCCCCGTGTAATGACTCCGTCATGGTCGCAATCAGCGGGAGTGGATAACTATATTTCACAGTCACCTGATTGAGACCGCGGTAATCAATACACGGACGCAAACCTCCATCCTTTTTCTTCACAAAAAAGAAGCTCGAGAACGCGGGAGAAGTGGAAGGCCGTATGTATCCCTGTCTCAGAGACTCGGCAATGTAAGTCTCCATTGCCCTTTTCTCCTCCTGTGACAAAGGATACACATGGCTCCGCGGGAGCGCAGCTCCTATCTGGAGGTCTATCGCACAATCCCCCTGTCTATGAGGCGGCAACCGTGCCGCTCTGGTCTTACTAAACACGAGTGCGAAATCCTCATACTCAGGCGGAATGTGCTGGCATCTGGTTCGGGCTCTCCACTGAGGTCGCCCCTACGGAAACACCCAGACATAGCCCCTCACACTGAGCAGACCACCCTTTAAGAGCCTTCTCTCGCCACGAAATCGTAGGATCATGGGAAATCAACCAGGGAAGCCCCAGTACCACCGGATACGCAGGAGAGTTGATCAGATAGAGTTGAATCGTCTCCTCATGACCCCCCTGCATCATCATTCTAAGTGGCGCCGTGACCTCCCTAATCAACCCAGATCCTAACGGACGACTATCTAAGGCATGTACAGGGAAGGGCTTATCGACTGGAAGGAGGGGAATCCCTAACTTAACACAGAATTTACGATCTACAAAATTCCCAGCTGCGCCTGAATCGACTAGCGCCTTATGCTGGGAATGAGGTGCAACCTGTGGGAAACAAACAGGTAATGTAATGTGTACGACAGAAAGCTCTGTGTAAGTAGGGCGCCTACTCACCTGGGAGGACTCCCCAATGTGTGACCTGCCATCTCCTTCACCAGGGGACCCTCCCCAGCACCTAGCCGCGGTGTGCCCTCCGCGGCCACAGTTGGTGCAGGAGACTGCCCCCCTCGGGCTCCTTCCTCTCCTCCCTCTAGCGCCAGCACCTCCAAGCTCCATCGGGCTCGGCTCGGAGGCGCTGGAGGTTGGAATGGGAGGCCCCCACCTGGGACGTCCGCGGGTCGCGAGCAGGATGTCCAGCCGAATGGCCATGTCCACCAACTGGTCAAATGTTAGTGTAGTATCCCTGCACGCTAACTCTCTGCGGACGTCCTCCCGAAGGCTACATCTAAAGTGGTCTATGAGGGCCCTCTCATTCCACCCTGCATCTGCCGCCAGAGTCCGGAACTCCAGCGCAAACTCTTGAGCGCTCCTCATCCCCTGTCGGAGGTAGAATAGACGCTCCCCCGCCGCCTTCCCCTCTGGTGGATGGTCGAAGACAGCACGGAAGCGGCGGGAGAACTCCGCATAGGTGACTGTGGCGGCGTCTATTCCCCTCCATTCGGCGTTGGCCCACTCCAACGCCTTGCCGGTGAGACAGGAGATGAGGGCGGAAACGCTCTCGTATCCCGAGGGCGCCGGGTGTATGGTGGCAAGGTAGAGCTCCACTTGTAATAGGAACCCCTGACACCCGGCAGCGGTGCCGTCGTACGCCCTCGGGAGCGAGAGCCGAATCCCACTGGGTTCCGGTAGTTGGACGGGCGGGCTGTCCGATGGTGATGGTGCGATAGGTGGGGGTGTGGGTACCCCGCTTGTCTCCCATCGATGGAGGGTGTTCATGACGCGGTCCAAGGCGTGCCCGATCTGGTTGATTCGATGCTCTTGACCACGAAGACGCTCCTCCATGATGTCGGTGGGTGCTCCTGCTGATTCCATATGTGGTGTGTAATTCTGTCAAGAGTTGCTGTAGGTAGGTGTGGTGTGGAATCAGGCGCAGGACGCAGAAGTTAAGTCCAAACAAAGACTTTAGTAGATCACACAAAATAATCCAAGAACAGCCCGGAGGCGAGAAAAGCGCGCACAGGCGTAAACAAACGGGCGCACTAAACATGTGCGTAAATCTCTCCTAAAAACAACAAGGAGGCAAGCTACAAAATAGCACACCAAAATAGGTAGCGCAGCAACACGACAAGGAAACAATTACACACAACACCTAACTAACAACAAGGAACTAAATAGGGTGCTTAATGAGACATAACACAAAACAGGTGTGACAAACAGACAAAACCAATCAAACAAGAAACATAGAACGGTGGCAGCTAGTACTCCGGAGACGACGACCACCGAAACCTGCCCGAACAAGGAGGAGGGGCCGCCTCGGCCGAAACCGTGACAATGATGGATGGCGCTATATACAGGGAAATTCTTGAGGGAAACCTGTTTCAGTCTTCCAGAGATTTGAGTTGGGACGGACGTTCACCTTCCAGCAGGACAATGACCCTAAGCATACGGCTAAAGCAACACTCGAGTGGTTTAAGGAGAAACATTTAAATGTCTTGGAATGGCCTAGTCAAAGCATAGACCTCAATCCAATTGAGAATCTGTGGTATGACTTAAAGGTCAACTTGAAGGAGCTGGATTAGTTTTGCCTTGAAGAATGGGCAAAAATCCCAGTGGCTAGATGTGTCAAGCTTATAGAGACATACCCCAAGAGACTTGCAGCTGTAATTGCTGCAAAAGGTGGCTCTACAAAGTATTGACTTTGGGGGAGTGAATAGTTATGCTAACTCAAGTTCTGTTTTTTTGTCTTATTTGTTGTTTGTTTCACACAAAAAAAATATGCATATTCAAAGTGGTAGGCATGTCGTGTAAATGAAATGATACAACCCCCCCCAAAAAATCCATTTTAATTCCAGGTTGTAAGACAACAAAATAGGAATAATGCCAAGGGGCGTGAATACTTTCGCAAGCCACTGTATAGACATGATATGACATTTGAAATGTCTTTATTATTTTGGAACTTGTGTGAGTGTAATATTTACCGTTCACTTCTTATTGTTTATTTCACTTTTGTTTATTCATTTAACTTCATTTGGCATTATAAACAGATGTTTCTCATTCCAATAAAGCCCCTTGAATTGAATTGAATTGAGAGAGAGAGAGAGAGAGAGAGAGAGAGAGAGAGAGAGAGATAGAGAGAGAGAGAGAGAGAGAGAGAGAGAGAGAGAGAGAGAGAGAGAGAGAGAGAGAGAGAGAGAGAGAGAGAGAGAGAGAGAGAGAGAGAGAGAGAGGGGAGACATGGAGAGAGGGAGTTATGAAGAAATATATGGTGGGAGAGAGTGAGAGAGAGATGGACAGAGTGATACATGTAAGAGAGATAGAGAGATATGGTGAGCTAAAGGAGGACTAACACACTTCAACAGGAACAAGAGAAACCACCATCTTTACATCTGTCTGTCTAGAGAGGAAATATATAACAATATGTATCATGCACTCTCTCTTTCTCTCTATCTCTCTCTTTCTCTATATCTTTCTCGATATATATCTCTCTTTCTCTCTATCACTCTCTTTCTCCCTCTCCATCAATCTCTCTCTCCCTCCTCATCTCTCCATCTCTCCCTCTCCTCAATCTGCTAAAACATTTCCCCACTTGATTCAATTGTTTTCAGCCACAACAACAACAAAAGGAACAACACCAGCTACAGCATCTCCAGCCCCACCCACAACCACCTTCATCTCACCATCATCATCATCATCATCATCATCATCATCATCGTCACCATCATCACCGTCATCATCACAATCATCATCACCATCATCATCATCACCAATATCACTCAACAGATCTGGTAAATAAATGTTTAGAAATAAAAATGTCTGAGTCTCACTTTGGTTAGTGTTAGACATGTCTGTATGTAGTGTTATGATATGAGGGTAGGTTAGTGGTAGACATGTCTGTATGTAGTGTTATGATATGAGGGTAGGTTAGTGGTAGACATGTCTGTATGTAGTGTTATGATATGAGGGT
>NW_028159639.1:132500-165000 GCF_964263955.1 Coregonus lavaretus | reverse complement strand
TGCACATAGCCTGTCTTCTCTTGAGAGCCAGGTCTGGCTATGGCATCCTTTCTCAATAGCAAGGCTACAGTGGTTCCTCATTTATAAGTTGCGTCATACCTTAGTATAGCGTGCTGTCCTAATTCTACTTTGCATGCATTATTTGATGTTTTACGTTGTTCACAGAGGTTGTGTTTGCAACATTCTGCATGAAGAGTCTCAATGTGTTGTTTGTCCCATTTTGTGAATTCTTGGTTGGTGAGCGGACCCCAGACCTCACAACCATAAAGGGCAATGGGTTCTACAACTGATTTAAGTTTATTTAGACAGGATTTGTTGTTCCTTTTGATGGCATAGAAGGCCCTTTTTGCCTTGTCTCTCAGATCGTTCATAGCTTTGTGGAAGTTACCTGTGGTGCTGATGTTTAGGTCGAGGTAGGTATAGGTTTTTGTGTGTTCTAGGGCAATGGTGTCAAGTGGACCTTTTTTGGAACACCATTATTTCTGTCTGAGATTTACTGTCAAGGCCCAGGTCTGACAGAATCTGTGCAGAATATCTAGGTGCTGCTGTAGGCCCTCCTTGGTTGGGGACAGAAGCACCAGATCATCAACAAACAGTAGACATTTGACTTCAGATTCTAGTAGGGTGAGGCCGGGTGCTGCAGACTGTTCTAGTGCCCTCGTCAATTTGTTGAAGAAGTCACACACACACACACACACACACACACACACACACACACACACACACACACACACACACACACACACACACACACACACCAGTATCTTCATCATGTGTCTTCTCTTCCCTAGCTCCTCTTCTTGTGACCACTGGAACTCCCAGAACAGGTAGGAACACAGTATAACTCTTATCATTCTAGCTGGGGAAGCTGTAGGATGACTAGGTGGTTAGGAAACTGGTACAGTCGGGGGACTAGGTGGTTAGGAAACTGGTACAGTCGGGGGACTAGGTGGTTAGGAAACTGGTACAGTCGGGGGACTAGGTGGTTATGAAAATGGTACAGTAGTTGTAGTAGGACTAGGTGGTTAGGAAACTGGTACAGTCGGGGGACTAGGTGGTTAGGGAACTGGTACAGTCGGGGGACTAGGTGGTTAGGAAATGTTGTGGAAAATAACCACTATACTCTATTACAAATAAGGTCTTACAGAGTTTTTGTTGCATCAAGAAATTACTTTATTAAAGTTTTCAACAAAGCCGATACCAGTCTGCAGAGTGGCACCCCGTCTCCCTCCCTCACGTCACATTATATACCATCCTCCCCAACTCTTCTAGCTCTAAAATCCCTCCCTCTTCAGTTTCCCGCTCTTTATCACTCCACACCCACTTCCTTTGTCCCTGAGGACGGCTGAACTATTACGCCAACCAATCACTCGCTCCCCTGTCTTGCACACACACTCAGGTTTAGTTTAAACATGACGAGGCCCTAAATTCTTGAATCATACACAAACCTCACCCCATCATGCTGTAATCAATCAAGAAGATACCAAGGAGACAAAGGTCTAGCCCAAACTCCATTCAACCCTGGTGCCGCTCCCTTCACTGTGTTTGAAGAGAGAGACAAAAGGCCACAAGCTAGTTTCAGTCTCTCATCAGATAAGACAGCCATGGATTTAAGTAAGAGCAAGCAATTTGACCCTAGGGCAGATTTCCTCTCTACTCCCCCCCACACAGAGTGAAATGCCCCAATTAAATTCCTAGCCCAGTAACAAACAATTCTAACTCAATGTTTGTGATTAACCCAGTTCTATCTCCTAATTCATTAAAGAATACATATCAGAAACTGGAACAGTAGTTGTAGGAGGACTAGGTGGTTAGGAAACTGGTAGGGTAGGGGGACTAGGTGGTTAGGAAACTGGTACAGTCGGGGGACTAGGTGGTTAGGAAACTGGTACATTCGGGGGACTACGTGGTTAGGAAACTGGTACAGTCGGGGGACTAGGTGGTTATGAAACTGGTACAGTAGTTGTAGGAGGTCTAGGTGTTTAGGAAACTGGTACAGTAGGAGGACTAGGTGGTTAGGAAACTGGTACAGTAGGAGGACTAGGTGGTTAGGAAACTGGTACAGTAGTTGTAGGTGGACTAGGTGGTTAGGAAACTGGTACATTCGGGGGACTAGGTGGTTAGGAAACTCGTAGAGTCTGGGGACTAGGTGGTTATGAAACTGGTACAGTCGGGGGACTAGGTGGTTATGAAACCAGTACAGTAGGGGGACTAGGTGGTTAGAAAACTGGTACAGTAGTTGTAGGTGTAGTAGGTGGTTAGGAAACTGGTACATTCGGGGGACTAGGTGGTTAGGAAACTGCTACAATCTGAGGACTAGGTGGATATGAAACTGGTAATAATAATAATAATATGCCATTTAGCAGACGCTTTTATCCAAAGCGACTTACAGTCATGCGTGCATACATTTTAGTGTATGGGTGGTCCCGGGGATCGAACCCACTACCTTGGCGTTACAAGCGCCGTGCTCTACCAGCTGAGCTACAGAGGACCACTGGTACAGTAGGGGGACTAGGTGATTAGGAAACTGGTACAGTCAGGGGACTAGGTGGTTATGAATCTGGTACAGTAGTTGTAGGAGGACTAGGTGGTTAGGAAACTGGTACAGTAGGAGGACTAGGTGGTTAGGAAACTGGTACAGTCGGGGGACTAGGTGGTTAGGAAAATGGTACAGTAGTTGTAGGTGGACTAGGTGGTTAGGAAACTGGTACATTCGGGGGACTAGGTGGTTAGGAAACTGGTACAGTCGGGGGACTAGGTGGTTATGAAACTGGTACAGTAGGGGGAATAGGTGGTTAGGAAACTGGTACATTCGGGGGACTAGGTGGTTAGGAAACTGGTACAGTCGGGGGACTAGATGGATAGGAAACTGGTACATTCGGGGGACTAGGTGGTTAGGAAACTGGTACAGTCGGGGGACTAGGTGGTTATGAAACTGGCACGGTAGGGGGGCTAGGTGGTTAGGGAACTGGTACAGTAGTTGTAGGTGGACTAAGTGGTTAGGAAACTGGTACAGTCGGGGGACTAGGTGGTTAGGAAACTGGTATAGTAGTTGTAGGAGGACTAGGTGGTTAGGAAACTGGTACAGTCGGGGGACTAGTTGGTTAAGAAACTGGTACAGTCGGGGGACTAGGTGGTTAGGAAACTGGTACAGTCGCGGGACTAGGTGGTTATGAAACTGGTACAGTAGGGGGACTAGGTGGTTAGGAAACTGGTACAGTCGGGGGACTAGGTGGTTATGAAACTGGTACAGTAGTTGTAGGAGGACTAGGTGGTTAGGAAACTGGTACAGTCGGGGGACTAGGTGGTTAGGAAACTGGTACAGTAGGGTGACTAGGTGGTTAGGAAACTGGTACAGTAGGAGGACTAGGTGGTTAGGAAACTGGTACATTAGGAGGACTAGGTGTTTAGGAAACTGGTACAGTAGTTGTAGGAGGACTAGGTGGTTAGGAAACTGGTACAGTCTGGGGACTAGGTGGTTAGGAAATTGGTACAGTAGGGAGACTAGGTGGTTAGGAAACTGGTACAGTAGGAGGACTAGGTGGTTAGGAAACTGGTACATTAGGAGGACTAGGTGGTTAGGAAACTGGTACAGTAGTAGTAGGAGGACTAGGTGGTTAGGAAACTGATACAGTAGGAGGACTAGGTGGTTAGGAAACTGGTACAGTAGGAGGACTAGGTGGTTAGGAAACTGGTACAGTAGGAGGACTAGGTGGTTAGGAAACTGGTACAGTACCTGAAGGAAGGAGAAGGGTCTGAGAGGAATGTTATTACCTTGTATTTGTAGTTCTAGGTACCCCATTGGTCATCATGGTGTGTGTGAATCTGATTGTGTTGGTGGTGATCTACAAATTGAGGAGAGACTGGAAATCATCAAGTGAGTAAACCTCATGTGAATGTATATATATGTACAACAACGCAAGCAACAGACACACACACTGCAACCATTGTTCATGATACACTACATGATCTAAAGTCATGGCTCGCAATCAATGTTCCTATTCATCCCAAAGGTGTTCGATGGAGTTGAGGTCAGGGCTCTGTGCAGGCCAGTCAAGTTCTTCCACACCGATCTCGACAAACCAGTTCTGTATCGACCTCGCTTTGTGCACTTGGGCATTGTCATGCTAAAACAGGAAAGGGCCTTCCCCAAACTGTTGCCACAAAATTGGAAGCACAGAATCGTCTAGAATGTCATTGTATGATGTTGGAGTAACATTTCCACTTTACAATAACAGCACTTACAGTTGACCGGGGCAGCTCAGGCGGGGCAGAAATTTGACAAACTGACTTGTTGGAAAGGTCACATCCTATGACGGTTCCACGTTGAAAGTCACTGAGTTCTTCACTAGGGCCATTCTAATGGCAATGTTTGTCTATGGAGATTGCATGGCTGAGTACTATATTTTATACACCAGTCAGCAACAGGTGTGGCTGAAATAGTTGTATCCACTGATTTGAAAGGGTGTCCACATACTTTTGCATGTACAGTGTATGTTGTGTGTTCCACAGGGCCAGACTCCAATCTGATCGTCTGGTTGTGAAACAGTGTTCGTGTTACCAGAGCTGGGGTTCAATTTAATTGAATTTAGTTCCATTTCAATACAGACAATGAATCGCAATACAATTTGTCATTGATGACCATCATTTTTGATGTGGACTTTTCAATCCATGAATGGAATTTCACTTCACTTCCTGAATTGACTGAGTTGAAACATCTAGTTTATGTGAATAACTGTAACCTCGTCCCCAGCCTCAATAGAGAGAGAAAGAGCCGTCTGGTTGTCGAGATTAGAGTATATTTTTTAATCAGTACTGATAACATTCTGTAGGGGGCGATGTGGAGGTCATTCTATTGGTTTACTGAGATATCAGTTGCTTGTCTGTTATGTGATGACATCATTCATTAAAGGCGGAGTTTGGTTGTAGAGGAGGGATGTTTCTTCTTTTCAGAAACTCATCTGTTGAGTTTATCATTTACAAAGACTGTATTTGGATTAATGAAATGTCATAGAAAAGTAATTCAATATATTGATGTAAACTTCAACTATATTGTCATCATCTCAACAATGTGTTCCTCCTCTGCTGAAACAAATGTGGTAACTTTAGAAAAGAGAAGTTGACAGTTTTAACACAAGTCTAACATCCGGCCGTATTGAACCAGTTTCACTCAGCAGGACATATAGACCTGTAGACGCTGAGGTCACTACAGAGAAATTAGGATGTATCAGCTAATGTCCACCCACTCTACCACCACCATCACTATCTCAATCTCTCTGACATGCATTTTATACTGTTTATTTCACTTTTGTTTATTAGCTATTTCACTTGCTTTCGCAATGGAAACATATGTTTCCCATGCTAATAAAGCCCTTTGAATTGAATTGAATTGAGAGAGAGAGAGAGAGAGAGAGAGAGAGAGAGAGAGAGAGAGAGAGAGAGAGAGAGTGAGAGAGAGAGATAGAGAGAGACAGAGACAGAGACAGAGACAGAGACAGAGACAGAGACAGAGACAGAGACAGAGAGAGAGAGAGAGAGAGAGAGAGAGAGAAAGAAACAGAGAAAGAGAGAGAAAGAGGAGAGAGAGAGGAGAGGGGTGGGTTGTTAGAGGAGGGAGGAGCTTCAACTAAGGAAGACAGATAATTTCAGAAACACCCTGCTGTCAAACGAATAGCTGACAGAGAAGCTGTTGTGGACCTGTGCTAGCTGGTAGTATAGTCAAGTAACTTTAACAGTATAGTAACTGTGATAGTAAAGTAACTTTAACAGTATAGTAATTGAGGATTAACTGTCCAGAATGAAGATACTCCATGTTTTCTCCTGCTGTCTTCTCTCAGGTGAGCTCTGTCTGTCTGTATCAGTTTATATACTACTGTATGGATTATATAGTACAGAAGGAATAAAAAATGTACTTGTCTATAAGGTTTTATAGTTCTGAGTTTGTTTTTCACATGTACCTTATGATAATGCACTGAACTTAGAATGCTTGATATGTTGGTCTTTTACCTTGGTTTATGCAGGGTTAAAGTAAGATTATGCAGGGTTAAAGGAAGATGTGCACGGTTCAAGTATGATTTGTGCAGGGATAAAGTAAGTTTTATGCAGGGTTAAAGTAAGATTTGAGCAGGTTAAAGTATATCTCACAGGTCATCAGTTGTGACTGTACTGTGTGTTTCTGTATGACAGCTCTGTGTGTTGTGGAGTCAGCTGACATGAATGTGAAGGAGGTGGTGGGAGGACAAGTCACTGTGGGCTGCTCTCACACATTGGCAGGGAACAACATCAAATATTTCTGCAAGGGGACATGTTCTGGTAAAGACATTCTGGTTCAAACTAATGGGAGAAAGAATGTATCTCAAGGTAGATACAGTATAGATGACAGAGGAGATGGAGTCTTCTATGTGACCATCAAGAACCTGATGAAGTCAGACTCTGGGACCTACTGGTGTGGAGTGGAGAGATTTATAAAGGACACATACCAAAAGGTATATCTCACAGTTACAGATGGTAAGTGATCACTACATGTAAATTGATATCTAGTAATGAACTTCCTGACTTATATCCCCTGACATAAAGTTGTTTCAATATTGGTGTTTATATGTACTTTCTACTGACTCACAGCTCCTCCTACTCCTACACCGTCACCTGTCACCTCCAGACCCCATGTCTCCACAATCCTCCCAAACCTCTCTGCAACATCCCCAAACACCTCCACAATCCTCCCTAACATCTCTACAACGTTTCTGACATCTGGAGATATCAGTGGTCACTTTTCATCAAGAACAGGTATGATGAATCTCTCATCTCAGACATTACAACTAACATGATGTGATATTAAATGCTTATAATCCTGAAGGAAATCAATTGTAACTGTTCATGCTTTGGACAAATCTCTCTCTCTCTCTCTCTCTCTCTCTCTCTCTCTCTCTCTCTCTCTCTCTCTCTCTCTCTCTCTCTCTCTCTCTCTCTCTCTCTCTCTCTCTCTCTCTCTCTCTCTCTCTCTCTCTCTCTCTCTCTCTCTCTCTCTCTCTCTCTCTCTCTCCCCCTCTCTCTAGATTATCTTCCCTCAGACTACTCTCCTGGTGTAGGACAGAATCAGAGTTCTGGTAAGTTTCATTTTGTGGAGAGCTGCTGCTGACACCATGATCTCCATTGCTATGGTTACTATGATCACTACAGTCTCCTCCTTTATCACACCTTTATTATCTATCCTCTTATTATTATTACTATTATTATTATTATTATTACACTACTCCATTATCAGTCAGTCTGTCTGTCTGTCTGTCTGTCTGTCTGTCTGTCTGTCTGTCTGTCTGTCTGTCTGTCTGTCTGTCTGTCTGTCTGTCTGTCTGTCTGTCTGTCTGTCTGTCTGTCTGTCTGTCTGTCTGTCTGTCTGTCTGTCTGTCTGTCTTTCTGTCTGTCTGTCTGTCTGTCTGTCTGTCTGTCTGTGTTTTTGTCTTTCTGATGATATCTATGATATATACAGTACTCTGTAAAGTCTCTCCTCCTGTCTGTGGTCAGGTCTGATGATGTGGATCAGTGTTGGTCTGGTAGTCATGGTGACATTGTTAGGACTGGTCCTGCTCCTGTTCTACAGACAGAGGAGAGGAACCAGGAGAACACCACCACCACCACCAGTCTCCTCCAACACACAACCTGACCCTACTGGAGAGGTGAGAGATACAAGGGCGTGTTTGTGTGTGTGTGTGTGTGTGTGTGTGTGTGTGTGTGTGTGTGTGTGTGTGTGTGTGTGTGTGTGTGTGTGTGTGTTGAGTTGGATTTTACTGTAGCTTATTATCATTCCATGAATAAACAAAACAGTGGCTAACATGTTGTTGATGGTTGAGGGCCATATCTGACCATGTATTTATTGTCATTGGTTCTCTATGCAGGTTGACTGTTTGTATGAGGAGATCAGAGAGGCAGGCAGACAGACAGACACACTCCCTGTGGTCATCTCTTCAGTCTACTCTACTGTCAACTCACCTACCAACTCTCAACTCTATCCTGCTGGAAAAGACTCTACAACCTACCCTGCTGGCCAAGACTCTACAAACCACCCTGCTAGCCAAGCTTCTACAACCTACCCTGCTAGCCAAGCTTCTACAGCCTACCCTGTTGGCCAAGACCCTTTAACCTACCCTGCTGGCCAAGACTCGACAACCTACCATGCTGACCAAGCCTCTACAACCTACCCTGCTGGCCATGCTACCAGTGTCCCACACTTTGACATCCATGCTAGCGCTAGCTACAACAAAGATGATATAAATCCAAGCTATTCTACTGCAGATCGCCCAGCTTCTCTCATCTACTCTAATGTGGATCTACTAAATGATTCTAGAGTCTCCTGAAGCCCTCCAACAGCCAGTGGAACCCAGGATGATTCCATCTATTCTACAGCCCAGCTACCCAAAGATACTGTAGAATCTACAAGATACCCTGCTGTACACCTCTCTAAAGACACTCAAGAAGACGCCATCTACTCTACAGCCCAGCTACCCAAAATAATGTAGGACTATATAATCTATACAAGGGACACGTCTCAAATGACACTCTATTACCTATCCCCCATATGGCCCTGGTCAAAGGCAGTGCTCTATAGAGAACAAGGTGCCATTTGGGATGAAGGGAAGCTCCCTGTAGAGAGATGAAGGGTTGTCACCACAGAGCCGCCATCTTGGAATGACATGAAAAAAACCAATCCCTTTCATGTTTCAAATCCTCCTTGACATATTGTATTCAAACAGCTCATGTGGTTTTACTGTATATAATGTATGTAAAATATGAACATATGGGTTTAAAATCAATTTTATCTCCAGATTTTGTGAAAGTCAACCAACATTATCGTAAATATTTGTGTAAATATGAACTATGTATTTATTCATATCATTTTGGCTTCATTTTGGCTGTTATAATAATGAAGACAGTAATACCATAATAGTCAGTTGTACCTTTGAGATTTACATATCTATTATATATGTACATAAACTGTACCTTTTAACTTTTAAAGTATTTCAATAAAACTCATCAAAATGTTTAAAACAGTGTGAATATAGAGTATTAGTGTGTGTGTGTGTGTGTGTGTGTGTGTGTGTGTGTGTGTGTTTGCAGGCAGGCAGGCACACACACACATACACACACTGAAAAGCCAGTACTGGTGTATATGGGGTCAGGTCTGGGGATGGTGGTGTGTGTGTTGGTCCTCATTCTCATCATATTCATCAGACAAAGGACCAGAACAAAGATAACTACTGGTGAGACACACACCTGTTGTTTTTCTATCCTTGTGGGGACCAAACAACTGATTCCCATTCAAAATCCTATTTTCCCTAACCTTTAACCCTAACCCTAATCTAACCCTTAACCTAATTCTAAAATTAACCTAACCCTAACCTTCACCTTAAATTTCCCCCAAACCCCTAACCCTAACCCTAACGCCTAACCCTAAACCTAACACCTAATCCTAATTGTAACACTAACCCTAATTCTAACCCTAACCCTAAACTTAACCCTAAGCCTGAAATAGCCTTTTTCATTTTGGGGATGAATGTCCCCACTTGTCCATATTTTCCTTGTTTTACTATCGTTGTGAGGGCTTCTGGTCCCCACAAGGATAGCAAAACCAAACACACACACAAACACACAGACACACAGACACACACACACACTTAACCACTCGCAGGTAGCTTAGTGGTTAAGAGCGTTGTGCCAGTAACCGAAAGGTCGCTGGTTCTAATCCCCGAGCCGACTAGGTGAAACATTTGTCGAAGTCCTCTTTACAATCCTCAGAATCTGTTAACTCCAGAAGGACTGCCTTCCACCCCATCTACTCCACCCCAACCAATCAGAACCTAGATACAGCCCGTGACATAACCACAACAACAACCACAACAACCAATCATTGTCCAGATGACATATATTCCAACTACAGAGGTTGTGGACACTGTGAGCTATGTTACTATCAACTTCCCCAGAGATCCAGCCTGTCTCCACTATGCACCTATCAACTTCCCCAGAGATCCAGCCTGTCTCCACTATGCTACTGTCAACTTCCCCAGAGATCCAGCCTGTCTCCACTATGCTACTGTCAACTTCCCCAGAGATCCAGCCTGTCTCCACTATGCTACTGTCAACTTCCCCAGAGATCCAGCCTGTCTCCACTATAATACTGTCTCCTTCAGTACAGACTCTGATGCTAGTAACCACCCAGACACTCACCCTACAGATGTAGACACCTCATAGATGTACTGCACCATTAAACACTCTGCTACATAGTCTACTACTGACACTGATCTGTATGGCAAAGCATGAATTCATGTTTTCATTTATGAATGTTTTCACTCATTTGTGTTTTTAATTAATTTGCTTATTTGATCGTTCATTTGTTAATTCGTTTATATATTAATCAATCATTCATTTATGTGTTTGTTCTTTCATTCATTAATTCATATTTTTATTCATATTTTTTACATCGTTAATTTGTTAATTTGTTCGTATATTCATTTGTTGATTTATGTGTTTGTTCGTTAGTTCAATCATCTGTTCGTTCATTCTTTTGTTTGTTTGTCGTTCGTTCCGTCTGTACCTCCATTCATTCATTCAATCATTTTTCTACTGTGAATGTAACACTGGCTTGAACAAAAAGAGACAGTTTGTAGCTTTTAGAAACCTTTGCTTATTCAGTGTTTTTTACTCCACTTGACTGGGAAATGAGCCTATGTGTATTTATCAATAAAGTACCAATATATTTCTATGTGTTTGATACATTCCATTCTAGACATTACTATAAGTCGTCCTCCCCTCACCAGCCTCCACTGGTGCTGTCAGTAAACTCAGTACCTGTCTCATCAGCATGTACCACTGTCACTAGACACACAGAGCTGAGATGGAGGAAGAGATGGATGGATAGATGGAGGGAGATCGCCCTCCAGTGGCAGAATAACTCTGTTTCTCTCTCTGTAGACAGCCTCCAGTCTGCATGAGAGTGTATGAATGTGTTTCTGTGCTTTGATCCATAGAGGCCTCTCTCTCCCTCTTTTTCTCACTGATCTCTTTCTTTCTTTCTTTCTTTCTTTCTTTCTTTCTTTCTTTCTTTCTTTCTTTCTTTCTTTCTTTCTTTCTTTCTTTCTTTCTTTCTTTCTTTCTTTCTTTCTTTCTTTCTTTCTTTCTTTCTTTCTTTCTTTCTTACCCTCTCTCGTCTGTGTGATGTAGGAACAGACAAATGATTGGTTAAGGAGGAAGAGGGAGGGACTGTCAGAACAAACATGTGGTAGGAGGGTTTGAACTAGTAGAGAGAGAGAGAGAGAGAGAGAGAGAGAGAGAGAGAGAGAGAGAGAGAGAGAGAGAGAGAGAGAGAGAGAGAGAGAGAGAGAGAGAGAGAGAGAGATACAGAAATAGGGAAGTACATAGTTGTACCAGTGCAAGGAGTGAGTGAGAGAGAGGGAGGGGCAGAGAGAGAGAGAGAGTACATAAAGTACATGACATTTAAGTTCCTATAAGTAGAGAGAGAACAGAGAGAGTTGTAGACTTGGACACACAGCATTAAATCAGGACCTATTGACACCTGGATCAACCTGGAGAGAACACAACAAGATGAGGATCCTGCTGATAGTCATCCTCCTCTCCTTCATGACAGGTAATACGCTTGTTATAACTCTCTATAACAATGTAATAATATCCAGTTAGTCTTCTTATAAAGGCTGCTACTACAGATAAGGAAACACTACGGTGTGTGTGTGTATGTGTGCGTGTGTGTGTTTGTGTGTGTGTATGTGTATGTGTGCGTGTGTGTGTGTATGTGTGCGTGTGTGTGTGTGTGTGTGTATGTGTGCATGTGTGTGTGTGCATGTGTGCGTGTCTGTGGGAGTGTGTGTGTGTGGGTAATGTGATGATGCCACTGGTGTAGGAATTCTGACCATAAGTACATTGGTATTACAAAACACTAAACCAAAAGGAATATAAAATGTATTTTCTCTTGTCTGATTGAAAGGTTGTTTGCACTCCTTCAAAGTGACAGGATACTATGGAGGAACTGTCATCATCTACTGTAAATATTCCATAGAAGTAGGAAGTCATGAGAAATATTTCTGTGTGGGGAAGTATAGTTCAAGTTGTAAGGATAAAATCAGAACTGGATTGAAGAACAAATGGCATCACGTTCGTAGATTCTCTCTGTATGACAACACAGAAGGAAACTACTTCAAGGTGATCATCAGACAACTGACTAAACAAGATGAAGGGACCTACTGGTGTGGAGTGGACAAACCTATTGCACCTGACAGTTATACCAAGGTAGAGCTGAAAGTAGAGGAAGGTGAGTCACTTTCACTTTATCTTTATAAAATGAATTTAGCTCGATGTTATTGCATGATCAATATCACTAGTAAAGGAAGTTAGTGTATAGTATTATACTAAGGTTGTGATGTGTGTTCCTATTGACAGATGACTGCTGTGAGAAGTCAGTCACAGAGACGGTCTATCTGGGAGGAGAAGCTACCATCAGCTGTAACTATCCAGAGGACCATGAGGACAGCATCAAGTATTTCTGCAAGGAGCAAGATCGTTTCATCTGCAATTCCATGAACTCCAACAACAACAAAATGTATTTCAACAGTACAAAGAAATTCTACTCAGTGACCATCAGTGACCTGACTGAAGATGATACTGGGATCTACTGGTGTGGAGTAGAAACCAGAAGGACAGAAGACCGTTACATTGCGCTGATCACACAGGTGAAGCTACGTGTTATAAGTGAGTATAAACAAGACTTCTATTTCTTTAGCATGTGTACCCAAAACACACACGTTACAGTCTTGTAAGAAAGTAGTTTAATTGAAATCATAATTGCATTCATTTTTTAATGTCATTCACATGTTTGATGTATTTGATAACGTTCCATCTATTCCATTCCAGCCGTTGTGGTTAGCCCGTCCTCCTATATCTCTGTCCACCAGCCTCCTCTGCTTCCCATGCTGTACACCTGCAGTAACTATGTACTGTATGACCACGTAAATAATATATAGCATTCTATTTTATCAGATATAACTACAATATGTTATGTCTGACAATTAAAATACTGTCATTTGAAAGTAGCAATCACATCTAGAACCTTCTGAAATATGCTGTTATTAATTGGCAACAACCAGTTTAGTGAAATGTAGCATTGAACTAAACATCTTATCAGTAGTAGTTGTTCAGTGGTTGACAGCAGGCAGTGAGTGTGTTAGTGGAGGCTGGGTGAGTCTGTGTGTTTGTAATGGTGTGAAAAGCCACTGGACCAGAACACTGTAACTTCCTCTGTAATGTCTGTGTGTTTCAATATCTGTCTCAGTATCACTAAGCAGTCATGAGTTCAAGATATAAAACCCCAGGTTTCAAAACTGAATGGCATCATGAAACCTGCAGTTGTCATGTGATATATTATTGAGAGAGAGAGAGAGAGAGAGAGAGAGAGAGAGAGAGAGAGAGAGAGAGAGAGAGAGAGAGAGAGAGAGAGAGAGAGAGAGAAAGAGAGAAAGAGAGAGAGAGAGAAATGTGGTGAGCTAAAGGAGAACTTAACAACTCAACAGGAACAAGAGTAACCACCCTGTCTTTACACAACTCAACAGGAACAAGAGTAACCACCCTGTCTTTACACACCTCAACAGGAACAAGAGTAACCACCCTGTCTTTACACACCTCAACAGGAACAAGAGTAACCCCCCTCCATATCTCTCTCTGTGCCTGTAACTCTCTCTCTCCCTCCATCTCTCTCTCTCTCTCCATGTGACTCTTCGCCTCCATCTCTCCCTCCATCTCTCCATCGCTTCCTCTCCTCACCTAGCAAAAAAAAAATCCCACCTGTATCAATCGTTTTCAGTGGCTCCACCCACCACCAAAACAACAACAACAACAACAACAACAGCAACAACAACAACAACAACAACTACAGCATCTCCAGCCCCAGCCACAACCACCTTCATCTCACCGTCACCATCACCATCACCATCATCACCATCACCATCACCATCACCATCATCATCATCATCATCATCATCATCACCATCATCACCATCAAACAGATCTGGTAAATTACATTATACAAATTCAAATGTCTGAGTCTCACTTTGGTAGACATGTCTGTATGTAGTGTTATGATATGAGGGTAGGTTAGTGGTAGTCATGTCTGTATGTAGTGTTATGATATGAGGGTAGGTTAGTGGTAGACATGTCTGTATGTAGTGTTATTATATGAGGGTAGGTTAGTGGTAGACATGTCTGTATGTAGTGTTATGATATGAGGGTAGGTTAGTGGTAGTCATGTCTGTATGTAGTGTTATGATATGAGGGTAGGTTAGTGGTAGACATGTCTGTATGTAGTGTTATTATATGAGGGGTAGGTTAGTGGTAGACATGTCTGTATGTAGTGTTATGATATGAGGGTAGGTTAGTGTTAGACATGTCTGTATGTAGTGTTATGATATGAGGGTAGGTTAGTGGTAGACATGTCTGTATGTAGTGTTATGATATGAGGGTAGGTTAGTGGTAGTCATGTCTGTATGTAGTGTTATGATATGAGGGTAGGTTAGTGGTAGACATGTCTGTATGTAGTGTTATGATATGAGGGTAGGTTAGTGGTAGACATGTCTGTATGTAGTGTTATGATATGAGGGTAGGTTAGTGGTAGACATGTCTGTATGTAGTGTTATGATATGAGGGTAGGTTAGTGTAACAGTCGGTTTGTCTAATCGGTTCTGTAACAGTGTGTGTGTGTGTGTGTGTGTGTGTGTGTGTGTGTGTGTGTGTGTGTGTGTGTGTGTGTGTGTGTGTGTGTGTGTGTGTGTGTGTGTGTGTGTGTGTGTGTGTGTGTGTGTGTCTGTGTGTGTGTGTGTTCCAGGTACCTCAGTGGTCATCATGGTGTCTGTTAGTCTGGTAGTGTTGCTGCTGGTGATCAGCCTGATCATAGTCTACAGATTGAAATACAACAAGGCCACAGGTGAGAAACACACACACACACACACACACACACACACACACACACACACACACACACACACACACACACACACAGGGTTATAAAAGGAGAGAAAGTTCTCCTTTTCGAAATCTTTCCGTTCAATACAACAAAAACAACAAAAAACATTTGCATAATCGACTAAAATGTAAATGTAAAATAATATCCCTGTCATCATTTGTCCCTGGTTGAGAAGCAGAGGATAAATAGGGGGAAGTGCCTCTCTCTCTCTCTCTCTCTCTCTCTCTCTCTCTCTCTCTCTCTCGCTCTCTCTCTCTCTCTGTGTGTGTTGTGTTCCACAGGATCTGTCTCTTCAACACACAGAATGAGCCCAGACAAAGGGAACAACGAAGGGGTCAGTGTATTTTATTTGTTCATTTTAGTGACTGAGTGATGTGATTGAATGATGTCATTGAGTGATGTCAATTAGTGTGTGTTTTATGTGTTGTGTTGAGTGATGTCATTTAGTGTGTGTTTTATATTATGTGATTGAGTGATGTCATTGAGTGATGTCATTGAGTGTGTTTGTGATATTCTCTCCTCTTCCTCCTCCCTTTTTCTCTCCTGCCTCCTCTTCAGGGTTGTCATGGTGACGGTGACTATGAGGAGATAAAGGAGCGCCCCCTACAGTCAGACTCAGACGCTGCGCCCACCACCATCTGCACCACCGCCAACTTACCCACAAGCCACTCTGACTCTCCCCACTACGCCAGCATCAACTTCCACAAGAACCCCAGCGGCCCCAACGAAGCCAGAGTCACCATCACTAAAGAGGGCAGCTGCCCCAACGAAGCCAGAGTCACCATCACTAAAGAGGGCACTTCCTCATGTGACTATGCTACTGTGAACTTAGGTCAATGCCCCGCCTACTCTACTGTCAATCATCCACACAGCTCCTCTGAGGCTCCTCCCATCTACTCTACAGTTGGCAAACCCACACATACCTGAGTCACTGGCAACCAATCACAAGGGCCATGCACACACTGGCGACCAATCACAAGGGCCATACACCCACTGTATACCAATCAAAAGGGACATATGTTAACTATATGCACTGACCTCTCTTTTTAGCTGATCAATTAAAATGTTTTGCTCATGCACTCTCTCTCTCTCCTCTCTCTCCTCTCCTCTCCTTCTCCATCTCTTCCACACACCCAGACAGTAGCAGGTCTTGTTTCCTACTTCTTCAAATGTTGTTGTTGACAGGGAGAGGATATGAGGTCACAGCCTTATAGCCTTTTCCTTACTGACACAGTCACTTAGCTACTTCCTGTTCTCTCAGTGACAGAGTGTGTGCATGTCTTGAAAGTATGAGACGCCTGGTTCTTGACCGTGTAGGCGGAGGTATCACTTAATTTGCAATTTAGGAGGCCGGCGGCGACTTCCAAATGCCCTGCTCAAAACCGACAGCGAGGCTCACTAAAGGCTAAAAAATATTTCAAAAGCCATTACCATCAGAGACATATGGAGCTGTCTGAGAAACAATTATTCCTTTTTTGATCTGTCTGATAATTCTTCCTCATTTGCCGTGTTTTAGTGACGACATTCACCAACAGTACTCGATAACAACGGCAAAAAGCGCACCCACCCAATAGATTATTATTATTGTTGTTGTTGTTGTTGTTGTTGTTGTTGTTGTTACTATAATGATGATTATTATAATAATAATTATTACCATTGTTATTAATATTACTATAATGATGATGATGATGATGATGATGATGATGATGATGATTCTGATTCGGATTATTATTATTATTATTATTATTATTATTATTATTATTATTATTATTATTATTACCCTGTACTATTATAATGTGAAGTGTAATATATATCTGTTATCTTTTTATTGTGGGGTTTTATGATGTGATTTTTTCTGAATTGTATATAGTATTGTACATTCTTAACTAAATAAAAATCATCTGACTTCTCTAGACCCTTCCTCCTGACAGCAAATATGAGTTATTATGGGCTGCAGGTAGCCCAGCAGTTAATAGCATTGGGACAGTAACTGCAAGGTAGCTGGTTTGAATCCCTGAACCGACGAGGTGAAATAAGGCATTAAACCTAATTGCTCCTGGCTAAATTACATACATGTATTATAATGACAAGATATTGGACTGTCTACTCTAACAATGGGCACAAAAACACTTGTGTGACATGGTCTGAAGAGTGTATGTACATACAGAGACACGTCTAGTGTAGAGGTGATAGACAGGGAGGTTGTGTGACAAGGTCTGAAGAGTGTACGTACAAACACAAACACAGACACACACATTCTCCCCCTCTCCCTAGATTGTAGAGGCAGGACGCAGACGCAGGAATCAACAATGTAAAGGTTTACTTAACACTGAGCAAGAGAACAACAAAGAATGAGTACCCGACATGACACTAATAATCACACACACAACACAACACTGAACAGTTCAGGGCTATATAGGGGTGGTGATGAGATGATGAGGTGCAGGTGCGCTGGAGGTGATTAGGGTGCGTTGGGTTTCCATTCCGGTGTTGCCGAGGTGGTGCGCTCAGACCGGTGTCTCAGTAGACCGGCGAATCAGAGCACCAGAGGGGAGCAACGGGAGGAGACGTAACAGACACACATATTCTCCCCCTCTCTCTAGATTCTCCTCCCTCAGACTACTCTCCTGGTGCAGGACAGAGGTAGAGTGCTGCTAGGTTTCATGTCTACTGATTTCATTGGTGGCTAAAATCTAATAGTATTCTATTATTTGGTAAAAGGGGCTGTCATGGTGATGATGGTGTAGATGTCTCTCAGAGGCCTAGAGGAAGTGATGCAACTACCTGAGGTTTTGTGGAGAGCTGCTGCTGACGCCATAGCCTCCGTTGCTATGGTTACTATGATCACTATATTACTCAGAGCCATTTGGGGCCTGGTCAAAAGTAGTGCACTATGTAGGGAATAGGGTGCTATTTGGTATACAACCACAGCTAGCTGAGTTCTCTTGTGGTTCAGAAGTCCAACCTCCGGCCGGTTTGAACCATTTTCACACAGCAGAACAAACACCAAATTGAGACTCTGCATGCAGAATTCTGCAAAAACATCCTCCGTGTACAACGTAAAACACCAAATAATGCATGCAGAGCAGAATTAGGCCAATACCCGCTAATTATCAAAATCCAGAAAAGAGCCGTTAAATTCTATAACCACTTAAAAGGAAGCGATTCCCAAACCTTCCATAACAAAGCCATCACCTACAGAGAGATGAACTTGGAGAAGAGTCCCCTAAGTAAGCTTGTCCTGGGCCTCTGTTCACAAACACAAACAGACCCCACACAGCCCCAGGACAACAACAACAACAACAACAACAACAACACAATTAGACCCAACCAAATCATGAGAAAACAAAAAGAGAATTACTTGACACATTGGAAAGAACAAACAAAAAAACAGAGCAAAGTAGAATGCTATTTGGCCCTAAACAGAGAGTACACAGTGGCAGAATACCTGACCACTGTGACTGACCCAAACTTAAGGAAAGCTTTGACTATGTACAGACTCAGTGACCATAGCCTTGCTATTGAGAAAGGCCGCCGTAGGCAGACCTGGCTCTCAAGAGAAGACAGGCTATGTGCACACTGCCCACAAAATGAGGTGGAAACTGAGCTGCACTTCCTAACCTCCTGCCAAATGTATGACCATATTAGAGACACATATTTCCCTCAGATTACAGCGATCCACAAAGAATTCGAAAAAACAAACCCAATTTTGATAAACTCCCTTATCTACTGGGTGAAAAACCACAGTGTGCCATCACAGCTGCAAGATTTGTGACCTGTTGCCACAAGAAAAGGGCAACCAGTGAAGAACAAACACCATTGTAAATACAACCCATATTTATGTTTATTTATTTTCCCATTTGTACGTTAACTATTTGCACATTGTAACAACACTGTATATATACATAATATGACATTTGAAATGTCTTTATTCTTTTGAAACTTCTGAGTGTAATGTTTACTGTTAATATTTATTGTTTATTTCACTTTTGTTTACTATCTACTTCCCTTGCTTTGGCAATGTTAACACACGTTTCCCATGCCAATAAAGCCCTTAAATTGAAATTGAAATTGAATTGAGAGAGAGACAGCCAGAGACAGAGAGAGAGAGAGAAAGAGAAAGAGAGAGAGACAGAGATAATTCCATTCTGTAGCCATAATGACATATGAAATGTCTCTATTCCTTTGAAACTGTTGTGAATTCTGTAGGGACAGTATCTGACAGACCAACATGTCATCTATGACATTGTTGTTGTTATTGTTAACTCTATTGTCCATTGTATGTTTATTACTTAGGGCTCTATTCAATCCGTATCCAGGAAGTTCAGCTTTACAGCCTGATGAATATTCAAAGGTAATGTTCCTGTGTTAGTGGAGACTGCGTTCATGATAAATGCTGCATATGTCGGCTCAATCAGAAATGACCTTTACATTTCTAACGTGCAGTCTGTAACACTTCAGGGATACATATTGAATAGAGCCCTTATTTAGTTAGGGATTTTCATTTCTAATACAACCCAATACCCCCCCCCCCCCCCCCCCCCCCATCCCCCATCCCCCACCCGCTGAAGTTGCATTGACAATCTTGGTTATTTTTAAAATTATGTTAATATTCGTAATAGATCATTCTAGTTCCAAAGTATGCTTTGACAATATGCACATCCTGCCAATAAAGCTATTTGAAGAAGAAAAATGAGTAGCTGATGGACCTGTGCTAGCTGGTAGTATAGTAAAGTAACTTGAACAGTGTAGTAACCGTGATAATAAAGTAACTTTAACAGTATAGTAACTGATGAGTAACTGTCCAGAATGAAGACACTCCTCGTTGTCTCTTGCTGTCTCCTCTCAGGTGAGTTCTGTCTCCTCTGAGGTGATTTCTGTCTCCTCTCAGGTGAGTTCTGTCTCCTCTCAGGTGAGTTCTGTCTCCTCTCAGGTGAGTTCTGTCTCCTCTCAGGTGAGTTCTGTCTCCTCTCAGGTGAGTTCTGTCTCCTCTCAGGTGAGTTCTGCCTCCTCTCAGGTGATTTCTGTATCAGTTTCTATAGTTCTGTCCGTCTACATTACACAATAGATCTGTTCAGATGATATAATGAGTATATTATGCTACCTTGTAATGATGGCCTGTATGTTGTCCTCTTACCTCTCTGTTGATGGGTCCAGTATGATGGTGTTCAGGACAATGTGGTCCAGTTCCTCTTTAGTGACTGTGTGTTTCTGTTTGACAGCTCTATGTGTTGTGGACTCAGTCATCACTGACGTGACCGGAGTTGTTGGAGGACAGGTCGCTTTCGTCTGCTCATTCACATGGGCAGGAACCAATTACAAGTACTTCTGCATCAGTATATGTTTAAGTAACAGTGACATTCTGGTTAAAACTGAGGACAGCAAGAACTATATTGAGAGAGGGAGATACACTATAGATGACAGAGGAGATGGAGACTTCACTAATACGGTCATACATTTGGCAAGAGGTTAGGAAGTGCAGTTCAGTTTCCATCTAATTTTGTGGGCAGTGTGCACATAGCCTGTCTTCTCTTGAGAGCCAGGTCTGGCTATGGCATCCTTTCTCAATAGCAAGCCTACAGTGGTTCCTCATTTATAAGTTGCGTCATACCTTAGTATAGCCTGCAGTCCTAATTCTACTTTGCATGCATTATTTGGTGTTTTACGTTGTTCACAGAGGATGTGTTTGCAACATTCTGCATGAAGAGTCTCAATGTGTTGTTTGTCCCATTTTGTGAATTCTTGGTTGGTGAGCGGACCCCAGACCTCACAACCATAAAGGGCAATGGGTTCTACAACTGATTTAAGTTTATTTAGACAGGATTTGTTGTTCCTTTTGATGGCGTAGAAGGCCCTTTTCGTTCACAGCTTTGTGGAAGTTACCTGTGGTGCTGATGTTTAGGCCGAGGTAGGTATAGGTTTTTGTGTGTTCTAGGGCAATGGTGTCTAAATAGAATTTGTATTTGTGGTCCTAGCAAGTGGACCTTTTTTGGAACACCATTATTTCTGTCTAACTGAGATTTACTGTCAAGGCCCAGGTCTAACAGAATCTGTGCAGAATATCTAGGTGCTGCTGTAGGCCCTCCTTGGTTGGGGACAGAAGCACCAGATCATCAGCAAACAGTAGACATTTGACTTCAGATTCTAGTAGGGTGAGGCCGGGTGCTGCAGACTGTTCTAGTGCCCTCGTCAATTTGTTGATATATATGTTGAAGAAGGTGGGCTCAAGCTCTCTCTCTCTCTCTCTCTCTGTCTCTCTCTCTCTCTCTCACTCTCTCGCTCTCTCTCTCTCTCTCTCTCTTCTCTCTCTCTCTCTCTCTCTCTCTCTCTCTCTCTCTCTCTCTCTCTCTCTCTCTCTCTCTCTCTCTCTCTCTCTCTCTCTCTCTCTCTCTCTCTCTCTCTCTCTCTCACTCTCTCTCACTCTCTCTCTCTCTCTCTCTCTCCTCTCTCTCTCTCTCTCTCTCTCTCTCTCTCTCTCTCTCTCTCTCTCTCGCTCTCTCTATGTCTCTCTCTCTCTCTCTCACAAACACGCATACAGACACACACATAAACACACACATCAGTATCTTCATCCTGTGTCTTCTCTTCCCTAGCTCCTCTTCTTGTGACCACTGGAACTCCCAGAACAGGTAGGAACACATTACAACTCTTATCATTCTAGCTGGGGAAGCTGTAGGAGGACTAGGTGGTTAGGAAACTGGTATAGTAGGAGGACTAGGTGGTGAGGAAACTGGTACAGTAGTTGTAGGAGGACTAGGTGGTGAGGAAACTGGTACAGTAGGAGGACTAGGTGGTTAGGAAACTGGTATAGTAGGATGACTAGTTGGTGAGGAAACTGGTACAGTAGGATGACTAGGTGGTTAGGAAACTGGTACAGTAGTTGTAGGAGGACTAGGTGGTTAGGAAACTGGTACAGTCGGGGGACTAGGTGGTAGGAAACTGGTCCAGTGGGAGACTAGGTGGTTAGGAAACTGGTACAGTCGGGGGACTAGGTGGTTAGGAAACTGGTACAGTCGGGGGACTAGGTGGTTAGGAAACTGGTACAGTAGGAGGACTAGGTGGTTAGGAAACTGGTACAGTAGGAGGACTAGGTGGTTAGGAAACTGGTACAGTAGTTGTAGGAGGACTAGGTGGTGAGGAAACTGGTACAGTCGGGGGACTAGGTGGTTAGTAAACTGGTACAGTAGTTATAGGAGGACTAGTTGGTTAGGAAACTAGTACAGTTTGGGGACTAGGTGGTTGTTAAACTGGTACAGTAGGTAGACTAGGATGTTAGGAAACTGGTACAGTAGGAGGACTAGTTGGTTAGGAAACTGGGACAGTAGCTGAAGGAAGGAGAAGGGTCTGAGAGGAATGTTATTACCTTGTATTTATAGTTCTAGGTACACCAGTGGTCATCATGGTGTGTGTGAGTCTGACTGTGTTGGTGGTGGGACTCATCCTGCTACTGATCTACAAATGGAGGAGGGACAGGAAATCATCAAGTGAGTAACCCTCATATGAATGTATATACAGTGGGGAGAACAAGTATTTGATACACTGCCGATTTTGCAGGTTTTCCTCTTAAAAAGCATGTCGAGGTATGTAATTTTTATCATAGGTACACTTCAACTGTGAGAGATGGAATCTAAAACAAAAATCAAGAAAATCACATTGTATGATTTTTCAGTAATTAATTTGCATTTTATTGCATGACATAAGTATTTGATCACCTACCAACCAGTAAGAATTCCGGCTTTCACAGACCTGTTAGTTTTTCTTTAAGAAGCCCTCCTGTTCTCCACTCATTACCTGTATTAACTACACCTGTTTGAACTCGTTATCTGTATAAAAGACACCTGTCCACACACTCAATCAAACAGTCTCCAACCTCTCCACAATGGCCAAGACCAGAGAGCTGTGTAAGGACATCAGGGATAAAATTGTAGACCTGCACAAGGCTGGGATGGGCTACAGGACAATAGGCAAGCAGCTTGGTGAGAAGGCAACAACTGTTGGCGCAATTATTAGAAAATGGAAGAAGTTCAAGATGACGGTTAATCACCCTCGGTCTGGGGCTCCATGCAAGATCTCACCTCGTGGGGCATCAATGATCATGAGGAAGGTGAGGGATCAGCCCAGAACTACACGGCAGGACCTGGACAATGACCTGAAGAGAGCTGGGACGACAGTCTCAAAGAAAACCATTAGTAACACACTACGCCGTCATGGATTAAAATCCTGCAGCGCATGCAAGGTCCCCCTGCTCAAGCCAGCGCATGTCCAGGCCCGTCTGAAGTTTGCCAATGACCATCTGGATGATCCAGAGGAGGAATGGGAGATGGTCATGTGGTCTGATGAGACAAAAATATAGCTTTTTGGTCTAAACTCCACTCGCCATGTTTGGAGGAAGAAGAAGGATGAGTACAACCCCAAGAACACCATCCCAACCGTGAAGCATGGAGGTGGAAACATAATTCTTTGGGGATGCTTTTCTGCAAAGGGGACAGGATGACTGCACCGTATTGAGGGGAGGATGGATGGGGTCATGTATCGCGAGATCTTGGCCAACAACCTCCTTCCCTCAGTAAGAGCATTGAAGATGGGTCATGGCTGGGTCTTCCAGCATGACAACGACCCGAAACACACAGCCAGGGCAACTAAGGAGTGGCTCCGTAAGAAGCATCTCAAGGTCCTGGAGTGGCCTAGCCAGTCTCCAGACATGAACCCAATAGAAAATCTTTGGAGGGAGCTGAAAGTACGTATTGCCCAGCGACATCTCCGAAACCTGAAGGATCTGGCGAAGGTCTGTATGGAGGAGTGGGCCAAAATCCCTGCTGCAGTGTGTGCAAACCTGGTCAAGACCTACAGGAAACGTATGATCTCTGTAATTGCAAACAAAGGTTTCTGTACCAAATATTAAGTTCTGCTTTTCTGATGTATCAAATACTAACCCTGTCTAATAGAGGTCTAGGATATTGTTAAGCCTGTGTTTTAATCCTAACCCTGTCTAATAGAGGTCTAGGATATTGTTAAGCCTGTGTTTTAATCCTAACCCTGTCTAATAGAGGTCTAGGATATTGTTGAGCCTGTGTTTTAATCCTAACCCTGTCTAATAGAGGTCTAGGATATTGTTGAGCCTGTGTTTTAATCCTAACCCTGTCTAATAGAGGTCTAGGATATTGTTGAGCCTGTGTTTTAATCCTAACCCTGTCTAATAGAGGTCTAGGATATTGTGAAGCCTGTGTTTTAATCCTAACCCTGTCTAATAGAGGTCTAGGATATTGTTAAGCCTGTGTTTTAATCCTAACCCTGTCTAATAGAGGTCTAGGATATTGTTGAGCCTGTGTTTCAATCCTAACCCTGTATAATAGAGGTCTAGGATATTGTTAAGCCTGTGTTTTAATCCTAACCCTGTCTAATAGAGGTCTAGGATATTATTGAGCCTGTGTATTAATCCTAACCCTGTCTAATAGAGGTCTAGGATATTGTTGAGCCTGTGTTTTAATCCTAACCCTGTCTAATAGAGGTCTGGGATATTGTTGAGCCTGTGTGAGTCTGTTTATCAAAGCAGGTGAGGGGTTTTTCTCTTAACAGAGAACTGTGCTGGTTTCTCTTCTCAGATCTGTTCCCTCTTCAATTGCTCACTTCCTGAGAAACTGTGTGTACGTGAATGTATGTGTGTGTGTTTGTGTGTGTGTGTGTGCGTGTGCATGTGTGTGTGTTTAGATTGCAGTAATTCACCTTTTACTGTTTCCCTTCAGCTATTTTCACCACAGACCTTGAAAGCCCTCCCCAGAACAGGACAAACAACCATACACAACACAGTGAGTTATGCATGTATGTGTGTGTGTGTGTGTGTGTGTGTGTGTGTGTGTGTGTGTGTGTGTGTGTGTTATACACCAGGTGGACATCAGTTTCTCTTCTCTCTCTCTTCAGATTCCCAGCTGACTCTCCTGGTTCTAACCACGGTGACGTGTCTCTCAGCACTGCTGTTCCTGGGTTTCTTCACCCTCTCTCTGCTGCTGGTCGTCCAGAACCAGAACACCCTCAGTTCTGACTATGTGACCATGAACCCTGTCACAAGTGCCGGAATCAACCCAAACATAGATCTTGACAGCATAGACACTGCTGTAACGTCTGGACTCTACGCCCACATAGATCCACAACACATAGACACTGCTGTAAAGTATGGACCCTACGCCCACATAGATCCACAGCACATAGACACCTCTGTAACGTCTGGACTCTACCCCCACATAGATCCACAGCACATAGACACCTCTGTAACGTCTGGACACTACCCCCACATAGATCCACAGCACATAGACACTGCTGTAAAGTATGGACACTACGCCCACATAGATCCACAGCACATAGACACTGCTGTAAAGTATGGACCCTACGCCCACATAGATCCACAGCACATAGACACCTCTGTAACGTCTGGACTCTACCCCCACATAGATCCACAGCACATAGACACTGTTGTAACGTCTGGACTCTACGCCCACATAGATCCACAACACATAGACACTGCTGTAAAGTATGGACCCTACGCCCACATAGATCCACAGCACATAGACACCTCTGTAACGTCTGGACTCTACCCCCACATAGATCCACAACACATAGACACTGCTGTAAAGTATGGACCCTACGCCCACATAGATCCACAGCACATAGAAGCTGCAGTCAGCGGCCGAGTTGGGTTGACCATTGATGAGTAAGTAGATATGGACGTCACTGGCCAAGCCGTCCACTATCACAGTCTTACACTGGGACAGCTTCCAGAAGACATCTACCAGAGCCTGACCCTGGAACAGCTTCTAGAAGACAACATCTACCAGAGCCTGACCCTGGGACAGCTTCTAGAAGACAACATCTACCAGAGCCTGACCCTGGGACAGCTTCTAGAAGACAACATGGATCAGAACCTGGGGCCATCCACCAATTATACTGAACAAAAATAGAAATGCAACATGTAAAGTGCTGGTCCCATGTTTCATGAGCTGAAATAGAAGTTCCCAGACATTTTCCATACACACAAAAAGCTTATTTCTCTCCAAAACGTATTCTGATTGGCTGGACCTGACTCCCCGGTGTGTTGGCCTGTCTTCCAAATGGGTGGGCATGGCTCCCAAGTGGGGTTCCCAAATGTCCCGTGTAGCTCAGTTGGTAGAGTATGGCGTTTGCAACGCCAGGGTTGTGGGCTCGATTCCCATGGGGGGGCAGTATGAAAACATTTACATTTACATTACATTTTAGTCATTTAGCAGACGCTCTTATCCAGAGCGACTTACAGGAGCAATTAGGGTTAAGTGCCTTGCTCAAGGGCACATTTACGTCATTTAGCAGACGCTCTAGTCCAGAGCGACTCACAAATTGATGCATTCACCCTATAGCCAGTGGGATAACCACTTTACAATTTTTTTTTTTTGGGGGGGGGGGGGGGGGGGGGGGGGGTAGAAGGATTACTTTATCCTATCCCAGGTATTCCTTAAAGAGGTGGGGTTTCAAATGTCTCCGGAAGGTGGTGAGCGACTCCGCTGTGTGTGTGTGTGGGGGGGGGGGGGGTAGAAGGATTGCTTTATCCTATCCCAGGTATTCCTTAAAGAGGTGGGGTTTCAAATGTCTCCGGAAGGTGGTGAGTGACTCCGCTGTCCTGGCGTCGTGAGGGAGCTTGTTCCACCATTGGGGTGCCAGAGCAGCGAACAGTTTTGACTGGGCTGAGCGGGAGCTATGCTTCCGCAGAGGAAGGGGAGCCAGCAGGCCAGAGGTGGATGAACGCAATGCCCTCGTTTGGGTGTAGGGACTGATCAGAGCCCGAAGGTACAGAGGTGCCGTTCCCCTCGCTGCTCCAAAGGCAAGCACCATGGTCTTGTAACGGATGCGAGCTTCAACTGGAAGCCAGTGGAGTGTGCGGAGGAGGGGGGTGACGTGAGAGAACTTGGGAAGGTTGAACACCAGACGGGCTGCGGCATTCTGGATGAGTTGTAGGGGTTTAATGGCACATGCAGGGAAGCCAGCCAACAGCGAGTTGCAGTAATCCAGACGGGAGATGACAAGTGCTCTGGATAAGAGCGTCTGCTATAATGTAAATGTGGGCAAATGCCCACCCAGGCCCAATTTTGACTGGCCAGGCATGTGAAATCCATAGATTAGGGCCTAATGAATTTATTTCAAGTTGAACTGTAACTCTTTGAAATTGTTGCATGTTGCGTTTATATTTTTGTTCAGTATAGATCACTTTTAATAGCAGAATCAAAAGTTGTCCACAGTCCTGAACGGTACGTGTTTCATGTTGTTGTATTTACAGAGGAATTGAATTTCACCATCTTGTTTCTCTTCAGTACTAGAACTCTATTGTCTTTTGTATAACACACATTAGTAATAGTATCAGTATTGAAGAGAAACAGTAATATTCAGTATTAGTATTTAGCTGCACATCATTCTTATTAAGGAGCAGAATGTTGTCTATTACTCAGTGTCACACTGTGGCTATTACACACATAACTTCCTGTTCAGCTTCCCTGTTCTAACAATACAGTCTTACATAGAACAGAACATAATTCATATTTTTATTTTCAGCTACGCTTATTCAGCCTGACATCACTAGGTCCAGTCTCCGCCCCCCTGTCATAGTCAGCAGGACAACGGTAGTCATAACAACAGGTAACCTCTAAACCAGTGGTACTCATTATTGGACCCTGGCACTACACACCAAACCTTTATTAGTGGGATCAGGTGTGTAGTGCTGAGGCTAAAACTAAATGATCACCCCTTTGGGTCCCCAGGACCAGGATTAAGATACACTGCTCTAGACATAGATTGAGACAGTACATCTGCATTCTAAGCTGCCCAGCATCCAAATACCAGGTTATACAGGGTACACTTTTTAAACATTTAGTTACGTTACAGCCTTATTCTAAAATGGATTAAATTGTTTTTAATCCTCATCAAGCTACAAGCAACACCCCATAATGACAAAGACAAAAAAATAAAGGATATATCACATTTACATAAGTATTCAGACCCTTTACTTAGTACTTTGTTGAAGCACCTTTGGCAGCAATTACAGCCTCAAGTATTCTTTGGTATGACGCTACAAGCTTGGCACACCTGTATTGGGGGAGTTTCTCACATTCTTCTCTGCAGATCCTCTCAAGCTCTGTCAGGTTGGATGGGGAGCATCGCTGCACAGCTATTTTCAGGTCTCTCCAGAGATGTTTGATCGGGTTGAAGTCCAGGATCTGGCTGGGCCACTCAAGGACATTCAGAGACTTGTCCCGAAGCCACTCCTGCGTTGTCTTGGCTGTGTGCTTAGGGTCGTTGTCCTGTTGGAAGGTGAACCTTCGACCCAGTCTGAGGTCCTGAGCGCTCTGGAGGAGGTTTTCATCAAGGATATCTCTGTACTTTGCTCCGTTCATCTTTCCCTCGATCCTGACTAGTCTCCCAGTCCCTGCCACTGAAATACATCCCCACAGCATGATGCTGCCACCACCATGCTTCAACGTAAACATGATACCAGGTTTCCTCCAGACATGACGCTTGGCATTCAGGCCAAAGAATTCAATCTTGGTTTTCTCAGACCAGAGAATCTTGTTTCTCATGGTCTGAGAGTCCTTTAGGTGCCTTTTGACAAACTCCAAGCGGGCTGTCATGTGCCTTTTACTGATTAGGGGCTTCCGTCTGGCCACTCTACCACAAAGGCCTGATTGGTGGAGTGCTTACAGAGATCGTTGTTCTTCTGGAAGGGTCTCCCATCTCCACAGAGGAACTCTGGAGCACTGTCAGAGTGACCATTGGGTTCTTGGTCACCTCCCTGACCAAGGCCCTCCTCCCCCGACTGCTCATATTGGCCAGGCGGCCAGCTCTAGGAAGAGTCTTGGTGGTTCCAAACTTCTTCCGTTTAAGAATGATGGAGTCCATCATTCCTTCGACCTCATGGCCTGTCAATTGTGGGACCTTATATAGACAGGTGTGTGCCATTCCAAATCATGTCCAATCAATCAGAAATCACATTGTAGGATTTTTAATGAATTTATTTGCAAATTATGGTGGAAAATAAGTATTTGGTCAATAACAAAAGTTTCTCAATACTTTGTTATATACCCTTTGTTGGCAATGACACAGGTACAAACGTTTTCTGTAAGTCTTCACAAGGTTTTCACACACTGTTGCTGGTATTTTGGCCCATTCCTCCATGCAGATCTCCTCTAGAGCAGTGATGTTTTGGGGCTGTTGCTGGGCAACACAGACTTTCAACTCCCTCCAAAGATTTTCTATGGGGTTGAGATCTGGAGACTGGCTAGGCCACTCCAGGACCTTGAAATGCTTCTTACGAAGCCACTCCTTCGTTGCCCGGGCGGTGTGTTTGGGATCATTGTCATGCTGAAAGACCCAGCCACGTTTCATCTTCAATGCCCTTGCTGATGGAAGGAGGTTTTCACTCAAAATCTCACGATACATGGCCCCATTCATTCTTTCCTTTACACGGATCAGTCGTCCTGGTCCCTTTGCAGAAAAACAGCCCCAAAGCATGATGTTTCCACCCCCATGCTTCACAGTAGGAATGGTGTTCTTTGGATATAACTCAGCATTCTTTGTCCTCCAAACACGACGAGTTGAGTTTTTACCAAAAAGTTATATTTTGGTTTCATCTGACCATATGACATTCTCCCAATCCTCTTCTGGATCATCCAAATGCACTCTAGCAAACTTCAGACGGGCCTGGACATGTACTGGCTTAAGCAGGGGGACACGTCTGGCACTGCAGGATTTGAGTCCCTGGCGGCGTAGTGTGTTACTGATGGTAGGCTTTGTTACTTTGGTCCCAGCTCTCTGCAGGTCATTCACTAGGTCCCCCCGTGTGGTTCTGGGATTTTTGCTCACCGTTCTTGTGATCATTTTGACCCCACGGGGTGAGATCTTGCGTGGAGCCCCAGATCGAGGGAGATTATCAGTGGTCTTGTATGTCTTCCATTTCCTAATAATTGCTCCCACAGTTGATTTCTTCAAACCAAGCTGCTTACCTATTGCAGATTCAGTCTTCCCAGCCTGGTGCAGGTCTACAATTTTGTTTCTGGTGTACTTCATATCGCTGAGTCTACTTAAGATACTCACTTACTAGATGCTAGCAAGTACACTGTAAAAAGAATCCTGTTGTTTTTACGGAAACGTACTGCAACCAAACACATTACTTTAAAAAAGTACAGTATGTTATTGTTAATTCCAAAGAAACTCAGGTTTAACAGTACATTACAAACCAAAGTTTCTGTTGCATTTACAATAATATACTGTACTTTTTTTTTATAGTAACTTAAAGGTAACTGGCCTATTTTTTTTACAGTGTAGTTCGAAGTCTTTTCTCCCAACTGTGTTATCAGACAATCTAATGAATTCATTAATAATCGACTTATGGACCAGAATGGGAGACTTCTGGACCAGACTGGCAGACTTCTGGACTAGACTGGGAGATTTCTGGACCAGACTGGGAGACTTCTGGACCAGTCTGGGAGACTTCTGGACTAGACTGGGAGATTTCTGGACCAGACTGGGAGACTTCTGGACCAGTCTGGGAGACTTCTGGACTAGACTGGGAGACTTCTGGACTAGACTGGGAGACTTCTTTTGGTTATTCACTTCTCTATCATGTAACTTTATTTTACAATAGTATAAAATATATAAGAAATAAATATGTATATAAATATTCTGTATATAATGTGTTGTGCCCAACATGTAAGTGACATTGACATTATGAAATACTGTATTCCTGGCCTATGTTGAAAGTTTGACTTTTTTGTAAAATAGAAAAAAATCTTCATGTTGACATAAATGTTGTTCTGATATCAAGTTGAAAATAAATGTGGAACAACCGGCTATTTCTTAGGATGTTTGTATTTCTTGATACAACATAGACAGTACTTTAGTGCTGAAATAGAAGTGGACATTTTACTTGACCCGCCCATTCTTCCCTCTCAGAATCTTCTATGGTGTTCTCTTGTGGTTTTAAACTGAACAGACAGTTTGAAAATGTTTCATAACGTGACCACAGACTTGCAGCATGAGATCCGTTCAGAAAACACGCAGGACACGTGGGCTATTTCAAGGAAATGGTTAGTGTGTCTCAATCTATATAATTGAATACCCATTTACTGAATTGGTCTTCATCACCATCTGCATCATCTTCATCACTTTCAAAGAAGACAAACAGAAGACAAATAAAAACAACTATTTACATTTTAATATTTTATACTGAAGTTATACTGTCTCTGACTGAGACTTATACTAGTATTACTGGGAGAAGATATATACTGTCTCTTTCTGACTGAGACTTATACTAGTATTACTGGGAGAAGATATATACTGTCTCTTTCTGACTGAGACTTATACTAGTATTACTGGGAGAAGAGTTATACTGTCTCTTTCTGACTGAGACTTATACTAGTATTACTGGGAGAAGAGTTATACTGTCTCTGGTATTACTGGGAGAAGAGTTATACTGTCTCTGACTGAGACTTCTAGTGATAATCACCCAGTTGATTATTATTATCATTATTATTATTATTATTATTATTATTGTTACCCTGTACTATTATATTGTGTTTTTTGGTGTAATATAAATCTGTTTATGTTGACCAAATTCAACACTCTCTCATGGTCGTCACTAGTTAATAAACATTGTATAAAATATATTGACTTTTTCTAAATTTTGTTACGTTAGCCTTCTTCTAAAATGAAAAAATATATATATATTCCTCATCAATCTACACATAATACCCAATAATGACAAAGCAAGAACAGGTTTTTAGAAATTTTTGCTAATGTATTAAAAACAAAAAAACTGAAATACCTTATTTACATAAGAATTCAGACCCTTTGCTATGAGACTCGAAATTAAGCTCAGGTTCATCCTGTTTCCATTGACCATCCTTGAGAAGTTTCTACAACTTGATTAGAGTCCACCTGTGGTAAAATCAATTGATTGGTCCCACAGTTGACCGTGCATGTCAGAGCAAAAACCAAGCTTGTCCGTAGAGATCCGAGACAGAATTGTGTTGGGCACAGCTCAGGGGAAGGGTACCAAAACATTTCTGCAGCATTGAAGGTCCCCAAGAACACAGTGGCCTCCATCATTCTTAAATGGAAGAAGTTTGGAACCACCAAGACTCTTCCTAGAGCTGGCCGCCCGGCCAAACTGAGCAATCGAGGGAGAAGGGCCTTGGTCAGGGAGGTGACCAAGAACCCAATGGTCACTCTGACAGTGCTCCAGAGTTCCTCTGTGGAGACGGGAGACCCTTCGGGAAGAACAACCATTCCTCCACCAATCAGGCCTTTATGGTAGAGTGGCCAGATGGAAGCCACTCCCCAGTACTTTCAGTGTTCTCCACAGAGAGAGAGAGAGAGAGAGAGAGAGAGAGAGAGAGAGAGAGAGAGAGAGAGAGAGAGAGAGAGAGAGAGAGAGAGAAGAAGGGGGAGAAAGTGGGAGAAAGAGAGAGAGAGAGA